>NC_138825.1:4114306-4161806 GCF_965183815.1 Platalea leucorodia | reverse complement strand
TATGAAGTGCACCTTAAATGGTGATTTGTGGTTTCCTATTAATTTCTGTAACTGCCCTGTTTTTTAGAGCACCCAGCCTGGCCCTTCCCTTGGCCTAAATGGGGATGGCTTGGCCCCGCGGCAAGCCCCAACCTCAATGTCGGGCTGTGAATCCCGCCATTGCCACTCGCCTGGGAAGCACCCGCCTCCCCGGGGTGCTGGCGGGAGGGACAGGGAGTGGATTTGGGTCCCCGGCACTTGGATGCGGTGTTCCCTGCGCCATCGGGGTCTCCCGCCGGCAAGGGAGCCGGCCGTGCCCCCCGGCCGGGCCCTGGGGCGCTTGGGCGATGGCAGCGAGTCCGGGCGAGCCGATGCTGCTTCGTAGGTTGATGGCACCTACGCTGCACCCGCAGATCTCAAAGCGCTTTACAAGCTTTAATGAATGTGACCACTAACATGATTTATAGTGCGATTCATTATTGGTATTGGAGGGACTGTATTCTTATTTTGTCATTTGCTGTTAAAATTAATACACTCCATGCTGGCTATAAAAGTGTATTTGCATTTAATTGCAAGTCAGAATGAATTAGTGGGTATGATTTAAACTTGAACTCACTGCTTAAAAAGAAATCTTCGGTGGGGAAGGAAAAATCAAGCTGGATTTCTTTGGTGGACGTAGGGATGGAGAGAGGAGTCGGGGAGGGGGCAGGCGGGGGCTTTTTTTTTTTTTCAGTTCTTGAGGTTGCTTTCAGCAAGAAATGCCTTTGCCAGGAGGGGCTTAGGCAAAGTGGTCAAGCACATCTGCTCCTGGGAAGGTAGGGAAGAAAAGAGGTTACCAGTAATAGGGCAGCAGCACAAAGGGAAAATTGTACACTGGAAGCATTAGTCTCCTCCGCGGTGGTGTGGCCAGACTGGTTTAGCAGACAGGATGATAGATTGCTTTGTCAAGGGTCCCAGGGTGTGCCCTGAACTTGAAGCACTTTGTTTATCTTGAATAGAAAGGGAAAAGCACAGACATAATCGATGTCTAGTTTTTTAGGAGGGAGGAAGAGGTAGAGGAGGGAGCCGGGGCTGGGGGGGAGGCGGTGGGGGGAGGCCCTGGCTGTGGCTCTCCATTAACAGATGAACTTGGCTGAAGTCCAGAGTTTGATGAGAGAGTGTCACAGCCCCGGAGCCGGCCAGCCTTTTCAATAATTTTCCTTTTTTTTTTTTTTTTTTATACCTGCTGACTATACATCAAATGCTCTCAGGTCTTTTGGCTAAAGGCAAGAAGGGGGGGGGGGGGTAAGACACAGCTCCATTTTTTCCCTCTGAACCAGTTGAGACCAGTCCCTTGGCCACGCACGCAGGTTCTATCATCTTTCCTGGCTCGCTGTTGGGAAAAAAGAGTTGTCGCCGTGCCAGTAACCTGAGGGCCCAGGACAAAAAAAAAAAAAAAAAAAAAAAGGGGGGGGGGGGGGTTGGTGTTCTGAGAGGCAAATTAAACTCCAAGAGTGTGTGAGAGCAGGAGGGGCGTGCGTGTGTCTGGGAGATCTCAGAAATCGCAGGAGTTAAATTCAGGGGTAAAAAGCATCTGTAAGGCAGTCCCTGCCTGGCTGGGGATGGCGAAACGGGGGGACCGACCGAGCGCAGGTCCGCAGCCTGTGAACGATAGCACCTTTACACGGTGGCTCCCACCCATTTAAATAACCTTACGAGAAGAAAATTCAAATTTACTCCCTAGCTCAGGCCTGCACTTGGTGTCAAGGTGGCTGCGCTTCCAGCCCTTACACAGCCATCACAAAATTTTGCTGGGCTGAACACAACATCGAGGTGCCTTCTTGTAACGCCGGGGTGGTGAGAATAAAGACAAATCGGGGATCTTTACTGCGTGACCGTTGTTTTTTCTTAAAGTTACTTGCTTTGCAAGAGGCGGATTTGGCAGGGATGTAGCGAACGGGGCTGCGGCGGATGCTACCTGGGAGCTCGCAGCGAGAGCGCCGGGTCGGAGCTTCCCAAGGGCACCTGGCTGGGGACGTAGGTGGCCCCAGCACGCCTGCGACTCGGCAACATGGTCTGAATTCAGGGTTGTTTTGGGTGTTTTTTGGTTGTTTTTTTTTTTTCTGGTTTCCGATTATGCTGTCGGTTTCTGACAGTTGTTCAGCTACTTACCAGTCTTGGCAGGAGGCTGAGCCTGTAACATCCTGACATTTTTGCTTTTTAACAGGCCAGTCTCATCGTGCTGGAACAAACAGCAGCTTAACTGCGTTTCACTCGAGCTGATTTGAATAACGTGTACTCTGGTCAAACAAGAAACTCCTCAAAGGAAGATCTTGGTGCCTTGTTTTCCATCCTGCTGACACCAGGTGGATTTCAAAACGCACAGAAAGGGCTTAGCCAGGAAAACACAGGCTCTCCCCTGCCGCCAAGGGTGGCGTTTTCAGACGCGGAGGGTAGGTAGGAGCGGGTCCCCTGCCTGTCCTGTGCCCCTTCGAAGGGCTCCCAGCATCACACCTCGCTGGGAATTAGGAGCTTTGCTTGGCGCTTGAGGCTCTGTCTCACGCGGCCGCCCCTGCTGGAAAGGGGCTGGCCTTCACTGGCGAAAGCTTTGCCTGGCCACCTTGCTACCTATGGGGCATCCAGGTCTGCGAATCCTCGTTTTTGAGGAGGCTGGGATTTTCAAACCACGGCGGTTTGAAAATCCCAGCCTTGTTTCCTCTCCTTCCCCTTTGCATTTTTAGCTAGCAGCTGATGTGCGGCGCGCTGAGCTCTGCTCTGTGGGAGGAAAGTACAAAGGCTGGGAAGAAGCTGTGGGATATGGCTCCACGGTGTTGGGTGCCAGGGCTCTGGGTCTGGAAGTCTTCCCTCCTGAAACTGGTTCTTCCCTTGCTCTCCGCGTTGCGTGTCAAACCGTAACTGGTTTGATTGTGAACTTCCCAGCGACTTGGCACCCCTGTATTTTTTCCCAGGCGTTTGCCTACGCACGTGCGCAGCTCCCCTGTGTAATGCCTGCACAGGACTCCCTGTTATCTGCTGATCGCGGTGTTTACCTCTACGGCATCCATTACGTGAGGACCTGAGTGCGTTGGAGATGTTAATGAATACACCCTCGCAATACCGGGGCGAGATAGGCAACCACTGGTTGACAGCACGGCACAGGCAGGGTGACTCGCCCCAGGTAAGGCAGGAGAGCTGCAGCAGAGCGGGGACGAGAGCCCGGTGCCGTCCCCGCCGCGCTGCCCTTCCTCTCTGCCGGCGGCTGGGCGAAGCTGGGAAGTAAAGAAAAGACATGGTCGCATTTTCAAACCAACCCGCTCTTTGCCAAGACCTTTCTCCCTGCAAGGGGTCCACTCCGCTTCTTTGGCCGCTGCACCTCTCGCCCCATGTTCAAGCTCTGCGGAGATGCTGGCACTTGGTTTGGGGGAGCGTGCTTGGCTGCGGTCGTGCAATGCCCCGTCCCTCAGGGGAAATTCACCCCGTACGTCTTCGGGGAGGTAGCAGGCTTCACGGGGGCTCCCCGCATTTGGGTAAACGGCATCGGTAGCGAAGGTAGGTTGTATGTCCAAGAGACAAGGCGGTGACCTTTAGGTCAAGTACCTGTGTCTGGAGAGCCCGCGATAAATATTGTACAGTGGGAACAATGGGGCTGTAACAGAGCTGCGACCGAAAAGGCTACGGCCGAGCAGCCGGCTGGCTAAGAGGCTGCCGGGGAATGGTGTAGTATTTCTACTTCAAACTGATTGAAACGTCGACTAAAAATCAATGTTGTTGACTAGCGATAATTTACAGTTTTCTCAGTGCTAAGTAGCCGCGCGCGTAAGGATGCGCTTGCCGCGCCGGGATGAGCGCCGAGCGGTCCGGGTGCGGCGCTGAATCAGATGCGTTGTAGGTCAGCCCTTTATTTGTTTCATCACGACTTTTACACAGTTGTCATGTAATTTATGGCTGCTTTCACGTTGTCAAACATTTTCATTGCAGCTTCTTCTTAACACACTCCTGACACAAACACGGCTGCTTTAAAGACACTGTATTGTTTCATAATCTGAGAGGAGGACTATAAAACATCAAATTACACTATCTTCAGGCTAATCTAAATGCACTACAGATTGAAATCAGAGCTCATTTGTCCCTGATGCAAATTATTAAGTTCTAATTATAAATATCCATTTAATTACCCCATACATTTTTATTCTGCAGACCCTTCTCAGCAATTCTGTCTGAGATACAGTAGATGTATAGGAGAAAATCTGCAGTAATTAATGTGCATTTCCTAAATAATAAAGAACAAACATGAGCCACTTTGTTCATGGATGACATATCCGCACACACATTTTTAGCTATCCGTGTCACAGCGTCAGACACTGCATGCTAATTCAAAAATAAATGGAAAAGACAAAAATTAAAAGTTTGGGGGTTTATTTCTGCCCCCCCCCCTCCCCCCCAGTTATCGAAAGGGCTGGGCCCATCAGTGCCTTGTGCCCTCCCCAAACCTTTGCCTGTGTGAGGGATGGAGGTGGCTTGGGGGAGCATGGTGTCATGTCCCTGGCACCCGTCTCGCAGAGGTGCTGGTCCTGAAGCCTCCTCGTACTGGAAGCCCTGCAAACCCAGATGTGTCTTGCGGCAGAACAAACTGAGGGAGCTGCTTTCTGCCACGCCAGCCTCTTCAACTTCCCGATTTCGTGCCCAACAGCAGCCGAGCAGGTTACAGAAGCCCCTCTCGAGCAGCGGTAGGGGATGCTAGCAGTGCCCTCCCTGCTTCTGCACTCGTGCGAAATCCAAGGGCAGGGGCAGGCGTGGAGGAAAGCGTCTGCTGGGGCAGCTCCTGCTCGGAGTTACCCCGGGTGTACATCCCGAGCGGCTCCCCTGCAGCCTCCTGGGTCGCTTGGTAGCCCCTTACGGTTATTTATGTTCAGATTAACAGAGAGCCTCATCTAACATCCACTGAAGTCCAGGAAAAAACTCGGAGAACGCGGCAGGCGTTGACTTGAGCCCAGATGCAAGTGATGTCTGTCAAAAATCACCAGCGGAGCGCGGGTGCGTGTGTGCGTGTACCCGTATACATATATGGGGTAAAAATCTGGCTGCACGGCAGTTAATGTGAGCATTACCACAGGCTTCGTTGCACTCTGTATTTATACCTCTATTTGCATCTGCTTTCTGGGTGATAGAGTAGGCTTTCTGGAAAGGATACTTGTATGGTATTGGTAATTATAAACAAAAATTAGCTTTGAATTTTCTCAGACATATATTCCACTAAAGCTCCATTCATTTCGTCAGTTAAGAAGATGAGGGGCTGCAGCAGTGTCCTCAATTCCCAAGTAACTTTGCCCTTACTTACTATAATCATTTTATCTCAAACTTTGTCCTAGAGTCACAGAGCACTAGGAAGAAAATCATAGAAGCGGAAAAAGTGCTGGTAGGAGCCTAAGGACCTTTATATTAAGAAACCAAACCTAACCCAAGCCTGATTTCCTAAATAAAAGAATAATTATCTTGGCTTTTCTAAAGGCAGTGTCATTTTTGGAAAGATTAGCCTGTCTTTTCGTGTGGTTTTTTTTTTTTTCTTTTTTCAACTTGCAGCACAGTTATTGTACTGCTTTGAAACATGGTTTTTATTGTGATTCCTCTGCGGCGCAGTCACTGTGCAGATGAGATCCTGTTTCAGATTTTGCATTTTGTCATATCTGTTATGCAGAAACTTAAACCACAGCCTAACCTAGCAGTCGAATGGTGAGCAAGCCACGCCGCAGGTGTGCCAGTGCTTTAATTCCTGCACGATCTGCTTGTACCTGAGCAGCTGAGTGTGTTTCTCTGCTCGTGTAGTTATTGTCCCGAGTAGAAAGTAAGCTACGTATCCCATCACCCACACTAGCATTTCATAGCTCAATAGTCTTTATCTATTATTATTATTACTATTATTATATGCCACAAAGGCATCGGTCATTGTATCGCTAATGTATGGTGGGGTGCTTCGGCTAGGACAGGCTTGGCTCGCTAATGGGGTCACTGGTGTCAGGGTGTGATGTATGGATTATGTTTACCGTAGCATGTTTTGTTTGCGAGCGAGGCTGTGGGAGTGGGGCAGATGATGAATGAAGATACTCCACAGTTTCACGCTCGTCCCTGTGGTCGCAAGTCTCCAGTACAATAAAGAGCTTCTTGTGATCGAGAGATATTTATGTGCCCGTAGCAGACTTCAAGCTTTAGGTCTGTGGCTGAAGTTGAAGGTGTGATAGTCCCCCGCTTAGGTATTTTTGGTTAAAGCTCTTATGTGACCCGGATAAATGCTTGGAATTCGTTGTGAAAACCTCGGAGTGGGTGAACCATCCAGTTAAATCATTTGCCTGGCTGAAATACTGGTCTGTTTTCCATCTTTGGGCCTCCACGTGTCAGCTGGGTGATCTTCATCGCCAAAACACAACCAGCCAAATAGGTGCCTGTGCATGTGCTCTTGGGGACCCTGGTGATGAACGCCTTACCCTCCAAGGTGCAAGTAAAACATTAATTCTCTTAAAAATCAAGGTTGCCCGTGTGCCTTCACGCCTCGATTGGGCAAGCGGGCTGCAGAGGCGGGAGTCACGGGCACGGCAAGGATGGCCTTTGCCCGCCGGGCGGCTGGCTTGTTGCCGCCGTGGCAGAAGCGTGCTCAGCTTCTTGCTGGTCTCTCTGGTGGGTCCCACTTTCCTTTCCCCCGCCCCGTGCATCCGCTTAAATGGACAACCGTGGTCTGTACGCAGGTTCTTCTTACTTATTTTATCTCCTGAAAGAGATGGAGTCCAACAAGCTTTTACCCACCGAGTCTATAGAGAAAACGAACAGGCAATTTTTGTTTCAATCTAGGCGTCTCTCCGGAGCGCTAGTTCCAGAGACTGATCAATAGGTTTTATTGTAGACCTCACTGTCTCTAAAAGCACCGTGACCTTATCCCGTCTAAAAATAGTGTTTGCTCTTGCTGCCTGCAGAACCTTGACCTGTGAAAACCCATTTGAAGCATAACTGACACGTGCAGTCAGCTGTGCATCCAAGACCCTTGCACGCCCCGGGAGAAAGCTCCCCGTGCTCCTTGTAGCCCTTGTTGGGAGGAAGGAGTCAGGGAGGGGGTGTGGGGGTGGACGAGGTGCCCTGCTCCCTCCGGAATCCCGAGGTGGATGAGGGCTGGTCTTCCCTAGGTCCCGAGCAAGTGCTGCTCCAGCCGTGGGCACCACGGGCAGCGGGAAGTGAGCGCCTCTGAGCATCCCTGCCTTTCTTTTGGGAAGAGCCTTGCACGCAAGCCCAAATACATGTTCACGCCAGCACCATGTGCCAAGAGCATCCCTTCCGTGAGATGTGGCTTTGCCCTTTCTACTGGGAGAGTTGCTGAGCCCCAGAAGCTCTGCTCTGGAAAACATGGTCTCCTTTTCTTCTAAACTGCTGTTCTGAAGATTGGACAAAAGAAGGTCACCTAAGTTAAACCAGTTCCCGGTCAGTGGGTGCGTTTTATTCATTAAGGCAGTTCCCAAGGGCAGGGTGAGGGGGGAGAGCTCAACGTCGATTTTGGTGACCTACTGATGCACCGGAGGGGCTTGGAGCAGCCACCAGGTACTTACTGCCTACGGCAACGTCTGGCAGAGAAGAGCCCTCTTGCACACCTGCATCCTCCACCAGAAAGGGCTTGCTTGGTGTTTTCCATGCAAATAAAGAGAGGTGGGAGAAGAGGAGCCTGGGGACCCTGCCGCCCTTCCCTCCCTGCTGCGGCCGGGCTGCCCGGCAAGGGTTAACCAGCCTCCCCGGTGAGCAAGGTCTGGTGCCGAGCCTCTGGGAGATGAAAAGGGAAGCAGCTATGATTGCAGAGCTGTAAAAGGTGGCATTTTGTTCTCCTGCTAACAAAAGCCAGGACTATTGTTGCCTTCGAGCTTGAAAGAGAGGTCACCGGTGGTATTAGTGCAGCTAATCACATAAGAGGCTGGGTGGGCTCGGCGTGCGGCGTCTGCTGCTGGCGGGGCTGAGACCGGCCACCCCGGGCTGTTCCCAGGCACAGGTTCCTCTTTGGTTACACAAAATGTCCGCTCTCGCTCTCCTAATGCGTAGGCTATTATTAGCTGGTGTCACTCAGTTATCTGAGAGTGGCGCTTTTAGCTGCCATCTAAGTGCCTGACACTTGGGTTTACAGCAGATTAAATTAAATTTTAGGCTGGTTTGGCTTTACTGGGCGTAGACAAAAGGAGCAGCTGCTGTGGAAATGTAACCTGGCGCTGGTGAGGATGAGGAGACCTAGCTGGTCTTCTCCTCCGCCCGGGCTCGGAGGGTCTCAACATGTGAGTGACTATTTTGGGAGCGGGTACCTAAACCACCATCCCTTGGAGAGTGGGCACCCATATCCCCAGCTCAATGCCGGGCCGTGTCCCTACCAGCCAAAGTGTGTTGAGATGGAGAGCGTTTAGACGTGACCAGCTGACAAGCGCGCACACCAAACCGGTGCTTATCTTTAAAGTGTCTGTCCAAACGCTGTAGTGCAAAACCCATGATAAATATTATTTACTTATTGGTGGGTCTGTTGGTGCAATCCATTCCTTAGGCTGCTGGGCACGTTTTTGTCTTATTTATTTTTGGCTAAAAAGCGGCAGGCCTACAAGAAGATTCTGCACAAGTTTATTCTGCCCTAAAAGTGGATCAGGTCAAGGCTAGGTCCAGAAATCTGTCAGAGATGCGACCGCCTTAATCGCCAACTGTTGCTGCGGCTGGGTGGCACAAGGGGTGGTGATCCCGAATGGAGGTGTGGGGGGGGAAGGAGTTCGAAAACAGGGCCTGCGTCGGAGACCAGGTTCTTCTGGACCAGCTATGGGTGGAAAAAAGAGCTGGTAGGAGACCTCTCCGCTGCTTGAAGGGCATTCTTAGACATCGGATCTAATATCGCCTCTATCTTTAAAGTTAGATTGATAGGGATCAAAGACACCTCGCAAGATCAAGATGCGGCTGGCCCTGCTCCAGAACTGCTTTCTCAATAACCTTCCTCAAGAAGGGAAGGGTAGCGGCAGGCCAGTAGTCAGCAAGGCTGTTCATGTCAAGAGATATTTTTCTCTTTAGCAGGACGATGCTGTTCCGGGGCGGCTGGCGCCTTGCCCTCCTGAAGTGAGGCATCAGACCAGTCATCGCCCCAAAAACCTGAGGCGGTGGGCTTCGCGGGGCAGGAGAGCAAGGCTCAGCCCAGAGCCGGTGGGAGCAGCCGCTCCGCACGTTGCGTTGAGTCAAGCTGGGTGGAACTAGCAGGAAAAAGCAGATGTTACGAAAGGTAATTGCCGAATTGAAATGCAGTCCCCCTCTTGAATTTATTGGCATCTTTTCTTACGGCTTTGGGTTCAACGACTGGCATAAGCAAACATCATTTTTCCTGTATATCTTGGTATCGGCTGGCGTGCAGCTCCGGCAGGCTGGTTTGCTTCCCCTTGAATCCTGCACCCTGTTTGTCACTGTCCTTCCTATTTAATTGCCTCTCGGGGTGGGAGAGTCTCTCCAGCTGTGGCTTTTGTGTGCAGGGTGCATTTCAGGGCAGCATGCACAGGTGCTGTATGGGTGTCTCTACACCTATGGAAGGAGATATGGTTTTGAAGGCTCTGGAACCAAGGTTTTCATGGGCAAAGTGGAAACACCTCTTCAGTTTCTCTGCCCAGCCCCACTTTTGGGTTTGAGCCAGACAACTCTGATTATCACATTAAATTCGCCACCTTTCAATATGAGGTTGGGACAGAGCTGTGATGCAGGTGCTGTGCAAGCCTCGACGCGGGAGGCTGGTTGCCCCTTGCAGCCCCTGGCAAGTTGAAGACCTCCTTGAGCAGCCTGCAGGGACGTGCAGCGAGTCCGGCCAAGTTTCAGTCCTGGCACTTGTCCCCATTCCTTGGGGGACTTTGGAGAATCACAAATAATTCAACTCGATGTGGTGTTTGTTTAGTTGCAGGGGTAGGATTCAGTCTCTTAATTTCAGCATGCGGTAGTGTGTTCATCTGAAAAATGAGAACTTTTTTTGGGCGGGTAATATGTTTGCTGGAAAGTATCATTGTGTGAATTCAGGTGCAGCTTCAGCTGGCAAAAAAGAAGAGAAATTCAGAAAACTTTTGGTCACTGAACCAAAATATAAACATCTTGTATTTCATTTCCATGCAGTTTTTCCCCTCTGAATTTTCTGTTTGGAAACGAAATGGAAAATCTGTTTTATGTCTTATGCTAATTATGATATGGACCTCCTATGAAGGGGGTTAGGTTTAAATTATTACTGACTGCGCAACGGTTTGACAGCCTCCATCGAAAAATAGTTATCTGCTCGCCTTGTCTTATTTAGAGTTTTGTTTAGTGTTGCAGCAAGATCAATTGCCCTGCGCAGGTCCGAGGTTTCGCATGGATTTCTGGGCACATCTGTAGGTATACCTCACCTATATGTTTTGCCAATAGGAGTTTTGCAACAAATGGATAATCTGTTTTAATCGTCCCGACTGACCAACGGTAGCGTTGCTTTGAAACGTACGGTGTTGGTATGGAAAGCCCCCCTTGCCCATGGTGGTTTGCGTGTCTGGGATTTAGGAGGAGGATTTTACTGAGTGCTGACTGTGTGGCTCTCCGTCTCGATGGGGACATCCCTGGTGTCCTATGTGACTGCCGAGGAGCTGTGTCGGCCTGGCTTTGGGGAGAGCGGTGGCTGCTGCTCTTTTGAAGAAGCTCTTGGAAACCCGGTTTTTTGATTCCATAACTCTCAAATTTACATTAGTCGTTGGGGCTACAGTATGTAAATAACCCACTCAAATTCGAATCGTGTTTGCATAATTCACACCTCACGTCTGATGGGAGAAAAAGTGTTTCCTTAAATTAACAAAAACCTGTAATTATTTTCTTCTACATGTTGAAATTGGAGAGAAAGGCATCTCCTTGAATTTTATTCTTCGTATAATTTGTTTTTGCTGTTGTTTCAGAATAATTTAGTAATGTATTTGTTAGGAACTGGCAGCATCTGCTAATTTTCAGAGCTATCATGATGATGGTAACATAAAAACTTGAGGCCAGAAGTGGGGCCAACACCTTATTTGCAAGCATTCACATTTATTTTGGTGCTAACGCTGCTCTGCTAGCAGAGGAATACAGTGTTCAGCATAATAAGAGTATGAAAATTTGGCCCTAAGCAATCATTTCTGCTGCGTTGGGGTCAGATTGCGGAGCCTTTACTCATCCCGGTAAGTATTTATTAACCTTTGGAGAACAATGGCTGTAATGAGATTACCTGGGTAAGCGCTTATCCCGTCGGGAAGGAAGTTGCGGAGTCTGGACCCACTGGTATTTTGGGAGAGATAAGGAGGGCTCTTTGCTCCGCAGGTGGCTTTCCTACCTGTGCCGGCTAAGGGGAAGGTGCCCGGCGGGGCTGGAGGGCAGCGCCACGGACCCCAGCCCGGGCTGGCCAGGAGTTAATGCCTTTGGAAGCGGTGGTTTAGCTGTGTGTTGTCTTTCTCAGATTAGCCACGCTGAGAAGGGGAAAAAGGAGGGGAAAGAAAAAAAAAAAAGTCGGTGTTTGAGTAATGTGAATAAAGTAATTGACTATCAGTATCAAGAATTACTGCACAACCATGCAGGGGACAAGTCAGAACATACCTTGACAAAACCTGGCAACAAAGGGCTGCTCAAACACACCCTTGAGTCTCGGGAGCTGTAAATTGAGCTTCAATTCCAATGAAATACTTTTAGGCTTTGTGTATATTTTTGTATCTACTCGCAGCGATTCAGTGCCACACAGGAGGTGACTGAAGTCTCCAAACAGAAGCAGCAAGCACCATGCTCTGCCGAGCACCGAGATCAGTGGTTCCTGTCGGTCCGCGGCAAAGTGGCTTTAGTCTTCACAAATCACACAGGATTTCTCTGATTCCCACCTCATTTTCCCATCCAGCTGTATGTACTTTTCTAAAAATTTGGGCAAGTGAACCAGCTTCTCGATGGTCTTTTAGTCTCTGTTTTTCTCACAAGCGAGAAACAAAGAGGGGGACCTCGTACCCTGCCATGTGAGTGCAATGATCTTTCTATGAGCAGCTCCACACCCATTTCTTCCTACAGGTTAGAGACACATTTTTGGCACTGGACACAGTAAGCGTTCCAACATGTTTTTAATCTGCAGCTCTCACGTCTTTAAAGGTCTGGTGTCGTGGCTCTGGCTGCGTGCACATATTTCAAGGTACCCGAGCGGTGCAAAATGCAAAATGTGGGTAAAATATGGCGATATAAATTTAATCTGTTGGTAGGAGTTTGCTCGGTGTTTGTTCTGCCTGTCCTTCGGAGATGCTTTCTATGTCCTCAGCTTTTTTCTTGTGACTAGATGCCTCTTCTGGATTTCTAGGCGCCTAGTAAAAGGCTAGTGATGGCACCCTGCGATACTTTTTGCATTTAGTCCTAAATGCTGAAAGCCGTCAACTGCATTTGCTGGGCATGCAAAGTCAAATGCCTTCGGTTGTTCACTTTCTAACCAGCCTGCACTTAAGTGATGAAACGCAGTGCCAGAATCCATTGAACTCTTTCTGTTGACTTGCGTTTTGGATCAGGCTCCAAATTCTGATTTCATTCCTTCCCCATTTGCTGGAGGTGTTGAGCATGCCAATTTATTTCCCCCCCCCCCTCCTTTCCAGATAGCATTGCCACAGCCCGAATTCAGCCAGCCCCTTGATTTCTCAGATGCTTTCTCTTACGGGCAGAGCTGTAGGAGCAAATGCCTGGGGGGGCACCTCCCAGGTCACCCGGTTCGGGCTGCGGCCGTCACACGATGCCTTCGACATCCAGAGATGCTGAGATGGCTGCATCTCGCCTCGTTTTGTGTTTTACTCAAATACGCTGAGACAAGAACAGTGCCTGTGGTGGAGCAGTGGGTGGGGAGGAGGGAGGAGGAGATAGATGATCCCTCTCTTGTTCTGGAAAGATTCAGCGGTTGCCCTTGGTCCTTTCACCTCTGCGGGGCCATGTAAGGGTTACAGCATTTTAGACATTTCCCCAAGTGTCAGCCTTTGGAGCACCATTATGAAGAGACTAGATGAATGACCAAAATGTAGGGGCAAAATAAATTAGGCAGTTCACAAGCTGCAAACAAGTCATTTGCGGGGAATAACGAAAGCTTGCGGTTGCGTGGCAGTCCCTTCTCCAGCCCATTGCAGCGATGTTTATAAATCAAGGTAACAAAACGGGAGCCCTTATTAGGCCTGTGTGACATTAAAAGTGCATTTAGCTGCAGCGTGTAACACTGGCTGCTGTAAAATCAGACGGATGCTCCAACTACGCTGCAGCTCGCCTGGAGATGACAGCAAGGCTGCGCCTTCGGGACTGGGTCAGAGCCTCCTTGGGTATCGCGTTTCCCGTTCTGCAGAGAGGGCCTATTCAGCTCCCTAGGTTCAAGCCATGTTTTTTCCCATTTGTGGCTCTCTCTAGTTCTGCCTCCTGAGGTGCTGCTCCTTCCTCCTCTCCCTGCCTAACGTCCCCTGCCCTCCACTCCCTCTGGGATAGCGGCTGTGGTACCCGGCACGTCCCTTTCGAGCTCTGGTGCCTCCCATCCCCTATGCACAGGCTGCCCATAACCTCGTCTGTAGGGTCCCTGGCCATGCCGAAACCCTGCCGGTTATCTGCTTCATCCATCGCACACAGGGAAACCTAACTGGCTGGTGTAGGTGCTCGTAAGTGAGCGGGATTATATTACCCCACATAAATGTCACATTAATGGAGCATTATAACCAAAAGATGCTCGTAGATCACTCTAAACCATTTTAGGCATCTGTTATGCTTCCGCCAGCTGCTCTTCACCCATTCATTTGTGTTTGGGATGGGAAGGACGCTGTCGGGAGAACCTGGAGAGGACTCGAGGGGGAGGTGAGAGCGGGCCGGTGCGATGGAGCAGTCCACCTCCCCGCCGGGAGCTCCGCCGGCATGAAGCCCGGCTCCACCATCCCGTGTTGGCCGTGCCGGAAGAGGTGTAGCAGCGGGGCGCAGGGAGGGCGCGCCGCGGCTTGGCTTTGAAAGGGTGTTGATAGAAAGTGCTGACTTATCTGAGCTGGCTCAACGCCTTCTGAAAGTCCGGCGTAGGCAAGGGGGGAGCCCGAGCGTCGGCGCAGCCGAAAGCCTACGGTGCCTCATCTGCGACGGCTTTCTAGATCACACCATGTAACACAGCCCAACAAAAGGCCTTTAAATCCTAGTCAAGAAGACAGACAATAGAAGGTCAGAGTTTAAAAGAGAAAGTGTGCCTCAGACTGATGTAATTCCCATTCTCCCCCCTTTTCTTAGTGTGAATCCTTTGATATTTGAGCAGGGAAATCCTCTTTATCGGGAAACTCCACCTCCTCTTATCTCTTACTCCCTCGAAAATGCTATTTGCTCTCCCGCCTTTCGTGCCTCCCAACCCAGTTTGCGGTGGAAACCTCCCCGCGCGGGCACGCTGCCCTCCCGTCCCTCTCGCCCGGTGGCCGCAGCGAGGCTCGGGGCTCAATGCGGGGACTCGCTGTAAGTAAACACCCTCTGGCTAATGACTCCCTCAGGGAGCCGCGCTCGCCTGTCACGGTCACGATCCGGGGAGCGCGGGTGACTTGCTGCAAGAGGCTGAACCTCCAGGTAACGTCGTTGAGATGGCCTGGCTGGTCGTAGCAGTAGCCGGGCTCGGGTCAACATGGGAGCAACCTTAGAAACATGAGGGTTTATTTTCCTAATCACACCCCTCTGCTCAGCCAGCATTTAGGTGGATTGGAGCAGCCTCCTCCTTGGAGCTGGAGGAGCCTGTGGGTGCAAGCAAAGAGGCAAAAACCCGTTTGCAGACCACGCACAGCAGTGCTGGAGCTTTGCAGAGGATGGAGGACTGTAGTGTGCTGGGCAGGAGTGACCCCATGGGAGGTAAAACCCATCAGATATTCTCCTGCCTTCCCCCACGTCTCTACCAGTGCTGGAAGAGCCTTTGCATTTGCCATCCGATACACCGGCCACTTGCTGCTGTGGCATGCAGCGCTGCTCGGATGTATGGGGACGGCAGATGAGGCAACCTCGACCCGTCGTGACGCTGCAGCAGTGGCGACCAAATGACAAGGCCTAGGTGGTGAAGCCTGCCCATGTTTATGTTTCAGCCCAGCAAATAAAGGTCTCCCTCACTACTTGTACTGTAGAGCAATCTTTTTTATAAAAAATATAAAACTAGCGATGTTGGGTCAGACCAGAGGTCTGCCTGAAGCAGTGTCCTCTTTCTGGCCTGGCCAGAGTGGGAGCCTGTAGAAGGAGCAGAAGACGTAAAGCAGGCGGGGAGTTACCCATCCCCTGCTGTGCTCTCTTGTCTTTCCTCTCCGGCATCGTGGGTTGGACTGGAGCATCCCTGACTCTCCCTTGAGGTTATACCCATCCCCTCTGGTTACTTGCATATATTTTGCCTGAACTGGGACTTGGGAGGTTGCGTTATGTTGACTGTTGCATCAGGTAAGTCGTGTTTCTTAACCTCCCTGCAATGGGCTCCAGTAAGACTTGTTAGCACTCTTAATTTATATTATAATAAACAATTGCAAAGCTGGGGAAAGAGAACGTCCCTCTGTGTGCGCTCAAAGCCGCTGGGTATCTCCACAGAGCTACGACAGCTCTGGAGACCACAGAGCTTCTGTTCTGCTCGATGGAAAATCTGATGACAGCTCTGACCTGTGCTGTTGGTAGCCGCAGAGGACCAGGCTCTTCTTCCACAGGAGCAGGTTTTCACCTGGTGTCACTCAGTGGATGGCGGTAGGAGTATTCTCAGTGTATGCTCGTGTAAGGCAGCGCAGAGACGGTGGGCACAGGGTACCCCTGCAGACGTCCGGATGGAGCCAGTGACTGCTGAGGTGATACCCAAGGAGTTTTGTTCTTTCCGCATCCAGAAGAGCTGGTGAATGATCTGTAGTCACACCTAGGGCAACCCTTGGGGTGTAAATCAGATGTGACCGGCCTGGCCAATTTGCACCAGCAGATGTTCTAGCCCTGAAGACTCATCCCTTAAGTTAAATGGCAATGGCCACCGAATTTTTCTCCTTTAGCCATTGTAAGTGACTGTTTGAGTACGTTGGATTTTGCCATTCACATTGCTCTCTTCCTTCCCATCGGCCCTCAAACACATGGGGCTCAAGCAAGAATTCATAGTACTTTTCAGTAACATGTTACCATCTTCCCAGGCTACTTCTGTGCTCCTACACTTCCAACTTCTTATGGCCTGGAAAAGAGCTTGGCTGTGAGAAGACTGTGTCCGTGAAATGGTACAGAGTGGAAGGAAACAGTGTCATTAATTGTGCAGCTTATGTAGATTGTAACTCTTATAGCCTTCAGGTCCAACCTAGATTAGCGCTCCTTTAGCTTAAAATAACAAAAAGGGAACTGTCAGAATCAGAGCAAAAATATTAGCATGATAAAACATGTTAACAGGTAGCCATTAGCACTTTATGTCTGCATGAATAGTGTCTTTAAGTGTTTTATTGGTAACCGAGCGGGGAGGATGGGCAGAAAATGGCACTCGTTTTCAAACTGGCACATTGCTTTAATTGCAATTTTTTATTGTCATCACTTGTCAGGGAAGACCAGGGTAAGCTCTGAGCTGGGGAGGTGGCCTTGGGACAGGGCTGGGTTTCAAGTACAAGCCTTTTGCCAGAGAAAGAGGGAAGGAGCAGATAGTGTGGACAGGACCTGTTATTACTCTTATTTTGCTGTTAAAATGCGTGTGAGATACCTGACTCCGAAAGAAGTGTGAAGGATAGCTGTGGTGTGGAGCAAAACGTGAGTGTGACGTCCAGGGAGGTGCTGGGCAGTCCAGGTGCCTGAGATGTTCCTGCTGCCAAACCACGGAAAAATCACAACGCGGAGCTCAGCTCCTGGTTGCACCGATGCTTTGCTGGTTGCCGTCTGACTGATCATCGACGGTCACTCCTGAGCGGCAGCATCCAGCAGTTGCTTAAGGGAATGGTAGACATTTATTTGCAGAATTAAAACAAAAAAGAAAATAATAGGAGAAAAAAAAGGCAGGGGGGAACCTAGCAAATATTTGCACCAGAAATTAGGGAAGATCCTTTTGGATTTGTTGCTAGTGTTGAGGACTGTGGAGGAGAGGCCATTGCTGCTCCCCACCAAGCAGTGGCACGTGCTCGCTCCGGCGGCTGGAAGTGACTCCCGCACCGCTTAAGCTGCTTGGTCTTCCCGAATAACCCCGAGACCCGGCGCAGCCCTGCCCGTCTCTATTTCCACCCTTTTTTCCCATCCCACTGGGGCTTCCCGCATCATGCGGAGTTCTCCGGCATCCCGGAGAACATTCTGCCAACGTGGAGGTCCTTGGAAAAAAAAAAAAGATGCATGCTCTTGCCAGCTCCTATGGACCTTCCCGTTGCATTCCTTGAAAAACATGCCTTGGGGATGTTTTGTTTGTGTCTCAGCAACTGGCAGCCCTTCTTGTTCATGGAAATGTCAGACCCTCCCTCGTTTTTGACTGCGCGGCTGGACCTACGTGTCTCAACGCTGGCGAGGAGCTGGCCTGGGGCAAAGCCTTTCTTCCACTCGCCTCTCTCTGCCTGTTTCCGAGCCCGTGTGTCGATGAACATGAGTTGCCTCCTATTTTTTATTTATGCAAGGTTTTTTGGGGGAGACAGCCCACCGGCAGTTGGTGTTATAGGTTGGTTCTCCACAATGAAGAAGCGCTTAGCAGTTGCTCAGCTACTTTTGTGGTGATTTGGGGTTTCTCGTGAGGTTTTGCTCACAGGTGCACGTGTGGGCATGGGTCCTGCTGTGGGGAGGGACCTCGGTACCCCCCATGTAGCCTGAAAGCCTTGAAAATCTCTGCCCTGGGTGCAAAATGTGCCTTTTGTGCCTCAACTTTTCATCCTTCCTTCCTTTCTGCCTTCCTTCCCAAAGAAAATATGACAGCGCTGGCAGTTGTAGCATGGTGCCTCGCTCTTTTCTTACAGGAGCGCGAGATTAATGGCAAAAACGTGGCCTGGATGCCGCTCTACGGTCTTCAAAAAGTCTGTTTGTTTGCTTTTTTCCTCCCTCCGCTCTGGTGTGGCTGGTGCGAGGATGGTTCCCACCTTTCTGCCCTATGTTTTTGGATGGCTGAATTCTTGCAAGATGATAGCGGGGTTTGCACCTGGGCAGCCGAGGGCCACGGGTGGCTTCGTGGGTCCCACGCCGCCCTCCGTCCCAAAGCCATGCGCCTGTAGCAGCCGCAAGCTAAATTTATATTTCCCCCGCCTCTAGAGCTTACAAGGTTTTAACCATATGCACTTCAGTAGGTTTTAACTTTTTCGTCTCAAATCTAAGCAGCTTTAATCAACATAAACGCTTGTGGTGGGTATAGGTTGCTGCATTTAATAAAAGGTGAGCTTCCCCCCCTTTTTTCTTTCTTCTTTCTTTTCATCCCTTATTTTGCATTCTGCCGTGCTCGATGAGCATTTAATCCCTGCCCTTCTGTCTGTTGAGATATTATGTTTTTTTAATAGTGCTTGTTTATGACTAAGGTCAAAGACAGTATTTCAGAACAAAAATTAGAGTTAGTTCATAATTGAGTACATATGTATGTTACTGTTTATTTTTATAGTTTGCTAATTTATTTTTAAACAGCTCGGTTGAGCCAACATGTTTATAGGTCTGTTTATCACATGTCTTGCCAGTCGGAGTGCTAAAAGACACATGCTTTTCAATAGCACAGATCCGAAGTTAAATTAGATAATACCGCCAGGTAGCAATTTAATTACATTAATTGAATGTTTAGGTTGAAATGTAGTTTTGCAAAGGCTATAATGGAATACATTTATAAGTGTCTGCATATAAATCTTGGCATTTAAAATGTTATTCAAGCCTGCTGGCAGGGAAATGAAAGTTCGTCGAGTGTTTTTGAGGGAGAAACGGGGTACTTCACCATGAGTACCGAAGCACCCGGGCTCGCAGTCGCTTTGGGCTTGGGCACCGTCCTGGCTGTTGGTGCGGATCTCTGCGGGTGCCCCTTCCCGTAGCCGGAGCTCTCGGGGAGTTACCTGGCTGGGCGGCTGCGTGGCCTGATCCGGTACGCTGGGGTCAGAGAAACAACCGCCCCGATGAATCCCGAGGGAGAGATAAGGGGTGAGCCGGCGCTTTGCGGGAGGGGAGGGAGTCGTACGTTAGCCGACACGGAGAAAATGTTTGTCCGGCTGAAACCAAGCCCTCTCGGTCATGCACCAAGCGATTTCCCAAGCTCGGCAGCTGCCGTACCGGATTGTACCCGCGGGCTCTGGCCGTGGGCTGCCTTCCCCGGCCGGGGAGCTGCAAAACAGCCTTGGAAAGCCGGCTCGGAGGAAGCACTGCTGAAGAGCAGAAGCTGTGAATGAACCAAGCTCTCCAGCCCGGATGGGGATTTAATCCTCAGCGTAAACATTTTCAAATAACGTATTGTCAGGAGAGGGAGAGGGAAAATTCCTCAGTTTGATGGTGCCCGAGAATAGCAGGCTTGGTTAGGAAAGGACGGGAGAAACTGCTCTGGTGCTCTTTGGTTTTGCTTACGCCGGCGGCTTCTGCACGCACCCATTTCCAAGCAAAATATTAAAATCCCGGCATTTCTCGCAGGACTGGGGCCGGGCTCTTTGCAGCTCCCTTTAGGATGCAGAGAGCTGAGTGAGTCTGGTTTCAAACGAAAAAAATTAATGTAAATAAAAGGAGCAGGAGGTCATAGGTTGATTTTTATCGGGGCTTGGGGATAGATAAGGGGTAACCAGAGGAAAGTCACAGCTTTGCAACATTCTTGTGCCAGGGTGGGCGATCTCCTTTTGGGTGCCTGCATGCTGGGAGGGATGGAGGAGGAAGGGGGGGGATATGCAAGACCTAAACACCCAGGCAGGGGGAAGCGTTAGGAAATAAGCTGGTGGTGAGTAGGCCCCTGGTATTTCTCAGGCTCTTGTATCACAAACAAGCCAGGAAAAATGCATCGGGCTCAGCACTGGGATGTTTCCATCTGTTTTGTACATTTACTTGTGTGTGGGGACTCTTGAGCCTCTCCCTGGTGCTTATCTGGGTTGGGATGGTCAACTGAGATGTGGGGTTTTGTCTCAAATCACACCTTTGCTGAGTAGCTGATCCCTCGAAATACTCATCCCTAGACAAGGCATGGCTGAGGCAGGGGCCTGGGAGCAGCAGGAATAACTGTGCAGGTCCAGGTCACCACAGACCTTCTCTGAAGGACCCAAGGCTTTAGCAGATGGCTGACGAGCAGCCGTGTTGTTCTATCCAGTCTTACTCATTGCTTTCTCCAGCGCGTAGCTTTTCTACTCAGGCTTTGCTTGGACCCAGGTTTCATCCTGCGGCCTTTCGTACACCTGGGATTAGCTCCCAGACAGCGTCTTTGGGAGCTCTACCCCAGCCTCGCTGTGCTCTGGTGGCCCGACCCAAATGTCCCCACCAAACTCGTTCAAGACTGCCTGCAGGACCCGTCACTGCTTTGGGCTTCTGCACTTGCAGCGGGGCTCGGAGCGTGTCTGGCATGCTCCGGGGAGAAGCCTGCCGCTTAGTTTCCCTTGCAAAGCACCTAATAAAAATGCACACAGACACTTCGCTGCACTGAACCCAAACACGGCAAGTGGGGCCAACTGGGGCATCTCCTCCAGATGAAAATCCTCACGTAGATACAGCCAGTGGTGCTCTTGTGCTAATGCAAAATACCCGCACAGATTAAAAGAAGGGATTTTTCTGGT
This sequence comes from Platalea leucorodia, assembly GCF_965183815.1. Lineage (NCBI taxonomy): Eukaryota > Metazoa > Chordata > Aves > Pelecaniformes > Threskiornithidae > Platalea > Platalea leucorodia. The sequence goes on along the minus strand of NC_138825.1, from coordinate 4,141,167 downwards.
TGTGGAGACTAGGTGAAGTTTCCTGATCCAGGCGGGAGATTTCCCTGCCTGTGTGAGGGTTTTCACGAGTGTGGCTTCCCTAATGGCTGGAATTGAGGTGAGACGCGAGTACAGACAGAGCCTGGAGGAGCAGAAGGGGATGCCACAGTTGGTGCTTGCACAAGCCAGAGGAATTAGTAGGTAAAGAGGTGTGTGTGAGGAGCCCATAGGAGTGCTGGCACCGTTCCCGGTGGCTGGCCTCACCATGTGGGCAGTGGGTGCCTGCTTCTTCCTCAAGCTCTGACGGTTTTTGCCTCGCCACCTATACTACGCCTCTTGTTTCCCCCAGGTCTTGAAGGGCTGACACTCGCCTCCAGCCCCATGCCAAAGGACAAGTAGTGTCGAAACGTGGGTTCTCAAGTTGAGGTGCTCCGAGCGAACCTGGCATTTGGGGCAGTCGTGGGTGGTGTTTTCCAAAAGTCAGACTTTCTAGAAAGCCCGCAGGATGGAAGAACCCAAGAGCTCCAGTTTCTTCTCCATCTTTCAGATGAAAGGTGCGTTCCCCGTGCGTCCTGATGGACCTGAGTGGTGGGGCCCGGCTTCGTGGGCCAGCTTCTGCTGAAGAAACACAGCGCAAAGTGATTACTGGACATGCTTTGAAGCACGTACAAAAATATTTAACTCTGTTAATAGCATTTGCTTTCTTTTCCTCTTGCTTTCCCCGCTGATCTATAAAGCACTGGTTCTTTGAGGGCCTGATTTGCATACGAACGTGGGGTGGCTGCTTGTCCCCTCATTTGGTAACTTGTGACTAACTGTCTTAAAAAGCTCTTGTCAGTGGGGTTTTCCCATCCCCTCTCTTTTTAGCTGAAAATAAGCCACTGATTTATTTATTTTTTTTTTCTTACAAAAGCTCACCTCTGGCCCGAGACCAACCAGGGAGAGTTTCTGCTGCAAAGAAAAAATAGTCCAAAACCAGAGGGTTTCAATGAAAGTCTCAACATAAAACTGAAGTTACAGCGGCCACCACCAGGTGATTACCATAATGCCGGGTGCTTATTGCTCGGCTCGAGGTTTCCAAACGCTTGGGAACGATTCCAGCTTGTTTGGGCTCGGGAACAAAACTTCTCTGAGATGCCGCAGCCAGGGAGGAAGGGATCCAGGGAGCTGCGGGAAGCGGTGCAGCACCGTCCCCGCGCTGAAGGCTTGTTTTAATGGCTAAAGCTAACAGGGCATCCCGTAGCATTGCGGTAGGAATGTTCGCTGGCTGAGTTCAAAATGCTTATTTGAAAATCAGTCACGGCCTAAAAGCTGCTTTGCTTACTTATTTTAGGAAGGAGAGTGAGAGGTAGGACTGCTGTATTAAGGATGCCGAAGTGGTACCTTCTTCAGGATCAGATTGCAGCCTTTTACATTGGAGGACATCTTCCTTCACCCCTGATTCTGCTGGCATCCTTGCGAACAAAACCATGGCCGTCTGGGCTATGGCTGAAAAAACTGGAATCATAGCGAGTGGCTGCGTGCACCCTTTTTGGGGTTTGTGCAGCCTGAGGCGTGGGAGTTGAGCACGGGAGGAGATACAGGTGCTCTGCGGATGGTCTTCTGCTCTTCGTTCTGTTCGCAGTGGGATCTGTGTTTGCGAAGATCTTTTTTTCCCTGAGTCTTTGAGGGTAGTCCACTTAAAGGACTCACGGAGCTGTATTTTCTTTACAGTAATGAGGCAGTGTGACATAGCAGTTGTGGGAAATCTGATAGACTTGGGAGACCCTAGGAGGGTAGAAAATTACTTAATTTACTTTGTGTGCAATAGTCTTAATTTTCAACTATTTGAACAACTGATTGCTGGGGCAATCATCAGATCTTCAGAGTTAAGATGTTTCCTGCTGGAACGGAGCATTAGCTAAATCAGTGATGGCTGGGGATGGCAAAACGGAGCGACTGCGCGCGTCCATCTGAGGGTAAAGAGAAGATTAAAACCAGATCCCCGAACCTGAGCTGCATTGCTTTTTCATTTTTCGGGAAGGGTGAGGCAGGTGAAGCTCACCTGGTCTGGTGGTTAATTACCTGCGTAGCTCCGGCGGTGGCTCCGGCAGGTAGGAGCAGGGTCCGGTTTGCTTCCCAGCGGGTGAGGAGTCCTCTGCTCGGTGATTCCCCCGGTATTTGCTCATTGTGAGTAAAAGCGATAAAATCTAGTGGTGGAATTACGTTACGTCTCGGGTGCTTTCTTTCCAAATTAGTAATAATCCTATGTGTCTTTGACCTATTTCGCAGAGACGGAAGGCTGGATTCTGCTGCTCTTTTTTTTGTAAGCAGCCAGCTGAAGCGAATGGACCTCGAGTAAAGAAACTGGTCCTTCGTTAGGGTTAGGTGTTGGAGTCCTTGTGCTGTGAGCCAGTCCTTCCTTGAATGAGTTTTCCCATTGATTTGGACGAGAGATGCCTTGCGTAGGTACCTACTCATCAAGAAACTCGCCGTTAGCTCACGGGGACAGAAATAGCAGCAGTGTAAGTGCAGAGCAAGGCACCCGCTCTCACGGGGAAGGGCGATGGGACCTGCTTTATTCGTCAAGATCGAGCTTGTACTGGAGCAAAAGTGACAGAGGACTTTTCATCATGAAAACTGTATGTGCCACTGAAAAAAAGTATTTGTAATTATTTAGAAAGGAAAATGGGCATGAATATTAAGAGCCCTTTTCCTGCCTTTCTGTGCCAGCAGAAAATGAAAAATTCAATGTGAAAGTATTTTCTTATTATAAAAAAAAAATCTGGACTATAAAATGCAATACTAATTCCTGAAGGCTGAGAGCTGCATGAGTGAGAATATTTAATTACAATGGCAAAGTACAAACACTTCCTAGCGAGCATTCATTGCGTTAATAATAATTAATTAATTCCTTGGCTAAAACGTACATCCTGCTCCTGTTCTTTTAGTGGGCTGGGAATCCGATCCCACTTTTTATTTTATTTTGCTGACAGCCGTCCAGCAAGTAGGGAGGGTAGAGGATGGAGACTGTTTATATAAACAGAGGCTTTATGTTTCGCTATGTAGATGGTTACGTTGGGGTTGCACGGTTTTGGTTAGCAGGCTTGTGCAAACGGAGGCGAGGACTTGAAGCAGATCAGCTGATTCAGGGGGACCGAGTATCTGACTGCTACAGCGATAAGTGTCTGTACAAATATTTATACAATCCCGATAGTCTTTTGAATTGCATTATTACAACACAAAAAGCTGTCAGATTTCCAGGGTTTCCGAGGCGTACTTCTTATGGCTTGCATACATTTTGCCAGCGGACGCGAGCGAGCTCTGCTCGTGCTCGGAGTTGGCTGGACCCGCGCCATCGCCCAGCCGGGAGCAGGGTAGGTGCCGAGCCCATGCAGCACCCAGCCCGAGCTGATAAGCCTGGCAGAGAGGCTGGCTATATTAGTTCAGGCTTAGCGCTGAATTTATGCAATCACATGGCATGGGGCTGACTCAGAGCAGCCGTGGCGTGAGATTGTGGGCTGAACAAGCTCAGGGCCACCTGCAAAGCGGGGTGGAGAGGTACCCCCCTGCATTTGAGAGCCACGTTTTAATGCCAGGCTGTAAATTCCCACCTTATCCTCACATGCAGCTCCTCCCTCCGGTTGCTCGCAGAGGGTCTGACCCCAAGTCTGCAGCCGATTGTGGGAGGCTTCCCATCAACTGAACATCGCATCAGGCCCCGGATAGGAAAATTACAGTTGTCACCCAAAAGGAGAGATTAGGAGGCTGTGGGGGCTTATGTGCAGGTGGGGTGCAGAGCCAGATGTAAATGGATTTGGACTAGGTGTAGAAGAGAAGTCATCTTGTGCCTTTTCTGCTGGAAGTTATTCCAAATATCCGAGTAGGAGGGTAGCCCAGCGTTGCCGACGTGTATGGTTTGATGGTGGTTCTCCCCCCATCTGTGTTTTTTCTTAAAGCTTTCTTGGAGCCATGGGACTATGGGATCCTACTGGCACTCTGCGATAAAACCTGAAAATGGGACTTCAGTCCCGCTTCGGATCAAATATACACAGGCAAGGTTCACACCGCTTGCTGCCGTGAGGCCAAAAGGATTATTCCAGATCTACAAAACCAACAAGAGTTTAAGTAAGTCAGTGGTAGGGAAGGCTGGAGGCTTCATGAAAGTTATTTGGATAGATTGGATGGTTCCAGTGGAAAGAAGCAGCTGTCCCGGTGTGGGGTCAGAGCGCATCAGTAGCTGCCCCAGCCCTGGCAGAGAAAGCCCCATGTTTTCACATGCTGATAGCGGTTGCCTGTCCTGTTGCGCACTTATTTGTAAGATTAGGAGTTTGGAAAACGTTTGCAAGGTTGTGAAACTGGAGTCCGGGACCGCTGCGGGCCTCCTGGTGTCCTTCAGCGTCACAGCTCGGGATTGTTTTGTTTTTTAGGGGCGAGTGTGTGTCTTCCAACAGCTGTGAGTGTCTCTCCAGGGGTTTCAAAGGAGCGGGCTCTTTACTTCCAGTGCAGCATTTGTTTGTTTTTAGGGCATGTTTTTCCCCAGGGAAAGAAGAGTAGCAATCCCATGATCAAAGAAACAAAGCAAATTGCTGTGGAATTTCTGCCTAACAATATTTAAATTAAAAAAAAAAAAACCAAAAACAAAAACAAAAAAACCCAACCAAATGAAACCATGGTATATAATTTATAAACGAGTCATGCACGCCTCAGCTCTGGCCTCCTGGAGCAGCGTCCGAGATGTCTGGTTCAGCAGCCGGTGCTTCGGCAGCCTTTTATGTTCGGTAGCAGAGAGCAGCGCCTGTCCTCTGTGGCAGCCCATCGCCTGGGCCCCACTGCTGTCCGGCGAGAGCAGAGGCACGAGGCTATTTCATCCACATCCCCAGCTGCAGCGATCCCCTCCGCTGCTGCAAACACGCTGGCTTGGATGGATGAGCCGGGTGCAAGAAAAGGATTGAGTGAGTCAGGGAGGGAGAAATCACCTTCTGATGCTCCCGGTAAGGAATAAAGCCAGGTTTTTCATGGTGGCTGGTTAATTCGCTGGGACTGCTGTGTTGGCCCTGCTCCTGCAGCACCCGGTGCCACAGCATCCCCGCTCGCCCAACCGGCCAGTATCGCTGGACAGACCACGCACAGCGCAGCAATGTGGTTAGCCGGATAACGAGGGCATTAACCTTGTTTTTCTGACTGCGTTCTAACAGGAATTGCCCCATTCCTGAAATTTCACCTGCGCACATTATGTCAAAATCATCTAATTCGGCCGTGAGATGCGGGTTGCTGCTGTGCCTGGCTGTGGCGGATGGGATGGGGTAGCTGCCCTCCCTCCATGCAGAGTGGTTTGAGCTGTTGCGGGGCAGGGCTGTGCTCAGAGAGGCTTTGCCAGGGCAAGAACAACTCGGGCCGGTTTTCTGGAAGCAGTGGGGTTGCGCTTAAAAATGCCTGATCGGCCGGGGAGGGCTGCACGTGTTTCCCTGGCAGCAGCTTTTAGCTTCCAGCAGGGATGGGCTCTGCGACTTCAGCATCCCAGCTTCAGAGCGGGCAGGCAGAAACAGTAAGTGCTAAGGGCAAGTTTAAGGCGGCGTTATTAATTTCACAAAACCAAAAAGAAAAACTTTTGTGTAGTGTATTGCTCAATGTATAGCGCAGCTCTGTTGACCAGACGCATTTTGTTTGGTGTCTCACGGGCAGCGTAGCTGGAGCGGGCGGGTTTTGAACTGGTTGACTGTCCCCCTTGCTGTTTCCTCCACAGTAGCTCTGTCCCTCTCCGGATGAGCGTAGTGGTGCGGACCCTCCTCATCTCGAGTGCCAGAAGCGGTGACTGTAGGGAAACCCCGATTTGGCGGGTTTTTAAATGCTCAGCTTTCGAAAAGATGGGAATGAAGCACTTAAAACTGCGGGATGTGCAGCACAAGGCATGTGCGTATCAGCTGCAGCCCTGCAGCTGCTTACAACCTGCACGGGTCTGATCCTGATCACCCGTGTGTCCTACTGAGGCGGGCTGGGAGCTGCAGGTGCCGCCGGAGCTGCTGCACAGGGACGGGCCCTATCCCTCGGCTCCCATTTCAGTGTCCTCCGAGGCTGTCCCTCGGCCATGGGGAAGCACGGCGGTGCATAAATATATGTTATACATTAAAAATGTATACATATGCTTGCAAACGTATATATACTTATTAAACACCGTGAGCAGATGCGGCACCGAAATGGTAAATACACTTTAGAAAATTGCCTTTAATCACGGCAAAAGCTTTTCTTCTCCTTAGAAGGTGACTGGAGCGTGGGTGCAGGGGGAAGGACTAGAGCCGCTTTGGCCGGTTTCTCCATCTCTACCCGGTGCGGGGGGTGGTGACGTGCGCTCCTGGGGACAGCTCGGTGACGACTGATCTGGGATGTGCCGTTCAAGGGCCGAGTATTACGACTTTGCGAGGAATTTCAACGTATCTGTGTTTATTACAAGCGTCTTCCAGCAGTAACGCGTGCCCGGGCAGACAGACGGACAGGCAGTAGGCTCCTGCCCTGACCAAAGCCTGTGGGGAGCCTGCAGCAAACCCCGCCAGCCTCCCGGTCGCAAACCCAGCTGCAGCCCAACGCGTTGCCTAAACGGGCAGATGTCAACGTTGCTCAATGCGACGGGAGACCTGAACGTCTGTTTATTAACGGATAAGATGGCCAGGCCGGCGTACGGCGCGCGAGCTGGCCTGTGCAACTCCTGTGGTTTCCAACCGTACTTATCGAGGGAGGGGGCTGCCTGCCCAGGGAGGGTGTTTCCTCTAATCGGTAACTTCACATGCCAATGGCAGGCAGATGTGCGGGGGGCAAAGGCTCGGCTTTTTCACAACAGCCGCTTTCACCGGGCACAGGGGAAGGAGTCATCTAAGCAAGGCTGGGGAGTCCGAAAGGCACATTTTGCTCAGAAAGAGAAAAGATGAGTAAATTTTCCCTTAGAAAGGGTAGAAGCAGGGACCTCGCAGCCACCCCCTTGGCCGTTAATTTTCACCATCCAATGTAGAAGGAATTGATCCATCCCAGTATTTCCTAGCAATAAGTTCAGCTCCAGAAACCCTTCCCCAAGTCCTTCAGAGGCTTCTCCTATTGTCTGCCCTCCGTCCCCGACATGCTGCGGGCAGCGTGCGAGATGGTTACGGGCTCGATTTAACGGCATCTCTCCCGTTTATCAGACTATATAATAAACATGGCTTTAAGGGGGGATTTTTTGGGGAGGGGTGCGAGGCGGGTGGTGAATGGGGAGGCCAGACACCATTGTCTGGCAAGAATGCGAGTCCCCGGGGGCGAGCGCGCCTGGGCTTGCCTTCCAAATTGTCCCAGCATCAATCCCCCCTCCTTTGCGGGATTTCCTTCTCCAGCCGGGGTTTTGTTTCGGAACAAGCGTTGGTCAAACAAGCTTTTGTTTGCGGTCAGTTGCTTGGCACACATACACCACTTCTGGCGGGGGACAATGAGGAAGCTGTTTCGGGGGCAGCTGCGGTGGGACTGAAAGGGAATACTGATGGAAAAAGGGCGCGGGGAGGAAATAGCTGGGTGGAAATTAATTGGGAGGATCTTGCGAGGTCCGGGTGCTGCAGCTAGGTTGGGAGGGTGGCGGGGAGTCCTTCGATCCTGCTGCCTCGCCCCGCTCGCCCTGGTTTGTATTGCTTTTCTCCCAGGATACCCCGCCTCGGACCAGCGAGAAAGTTGGACAGAATATTTGCGATGACGCGTCTAAAAAGCTTTCTTTCAGGAAGAAGTAAACTATTTACGGCAATAACAGAGTTTAAAAGGAATTGTATAAGTGAGACTGACTTCTTTGTCAGCAAAAATTGCAGCAAAACCTGTTCATAGATGACATTACTTAAATGACATTACGTACCTATGTCCTTTCTTTCACATTTCCTGTAATCCTGTTATGGCATTGTCCCATTACCTCAAGCACTGTCATCTTTAAATGCTGTCAGAACTTAACTGGCTGGCCAAGGACATCAGAAAAGGATCGAGGTGAAGCTGATGGCAATTTCAGACCTGCTGTATATATGGCCATCTCCCAGACTGCCCCCGGATGGGGTGTTTTCTGATAAAATGTTCAGGTAAAGTGGTGACTCAAGGACTTTTACATCTTCTGTGGAGCTGCTGCCCATCACCACGGTGTCCAGCACCCTTTTTGGGGAGTGCAGGGGGAATGGGTGCAGACCGGGTGTCGGAGACGCTGGGGGTGCCGGGTACGAGCCGAGGGCTCGCTGGCGCTTGTTGGAAAGTGCTCCCATCCCCGAGAAAATGAGGACCCAGAGGTAAACGGCTGGAAGATGCCCCTGTGGGACCGCAGGCAACGCTTCCACTCCCTGTACAGCCTTCGTGACATTAACTGCCATTTGCGAAGCACGCCGAGCTCCTTGGACTTAAGATGCGATTAAGGGCAACATCATGGTGTTAATTGTTTTTAACGTTATTGCTCTCTTATTGTATTATTGCTCAAAAATGACGCGAGGCCAGTTTCTTTTACTCCAACTGCGAATGCACTGCTGTGGTTTTTCAAAAGCTCTACGAGACGTGGCAGCAAATGGGAGGATTGCGACTTCTGCTGTTTACCTGCTGAAATATTCAGCGCTCTTAAGCCCGAGGAGTGGGAAGCGTTGGCGTCGAAGCCGTAGCCTGTTTAAACTGGCAGCCCCTCTCGTCAGGTTACAATAGCGATGATGATAATTGCCAGCTCCGGGGGCAGGAACTGTCGTTTCGTTATCTCTGGGTGCAGTGCCGCGCTCTGGGGGGCTCCGGTCCCCCGTGGTGGCCGCCGGACCTGGCTGCAGCGCAAATAACGGCAGCCCTAAACCTGAAACGCTCGCTGCAGACAAAAGTCTGTGGTCAGGCATGCGGCGATGTATCTGGTTGCTCGTCTTTGGCCCTGTGGGCTGGTTTTCCCGAAAAGCAGAGCTGCCCTGTGGGAGGCTATGTTGGCAGCAAGGGAAGCGATGCCAGCAGGGACCGGAATGTGGCTCCCCGCTGAGTTGTCCTGGCTGCGTGGATGTAGAGGTGCTGCTGGCAGGTCATAGTGTGCCCCGCGTCCTCCTGTGCGCCGGGATGTACAGCAGCATATGTGGGCTGACTTTGCTAGTGTAAGCAGATGGGTGATGGAGGTCCCAGCCCCCTTATCCGATGTGTCGTCAAAGTAAAGAGGTGAAGAGCCAGAAAAGGAAGACTCATGGATGAAGAACAGGAGAACAGCTCTCTTCTGAATGGCAGCCACGTTCATTTGGCCCAACACAAGTGTTAGAGAGCAGCAAGGCTCAGAGTTTAGTGCCAATGATGCTAAAGAGCGGGGCCTGGATCCCCAAATCTTCCTGCTGAAAAATACAGCCCATGGAGTAAGGGGGCATTTGGCCCAAGAAAGGGTATCATGATATGATCATGTAGACTAGGCAGAAGATTATTCACTTATTCAGGTGAGGTTAGGGTTTTTTAAGCGCTGTTACTGGTATCTTAAGTGCTGGCAGTTACAACATTTAATTGCATTTTCCTGTAAGAAAATGCTTGTCTTGCTAAAAGATGGGATTCTCTACAATCCGTTTTTTACACTTAAAAGCTGTTGTTTCCATTTCATTCTTTACCATCAGTGCTATCTTCATCCATCCTCCGAGGCCAGTCCTCTGATCTTACCCTCTGCCGATCCAAGGCCGTGAGGGGGCCAAAGTCTCTGTGCCGGGTCTTCCCAAATGAGTGCCGTCTTCTCCTGCATGGGGGAAAAGTGACCTGCGAGATGTGCTGGAGCCACCTCACCTCCCCTTGCATCCCACAGCCCCCAGCGGGGCTCTCCCTGCGAAGGTCTCAATCCGGCGCTTGAAAACCGGCCACGGTTTGTGCATCGCTGCCGCGTCTGGCGACTAAATTGATGCTTTTTTGGATGCTGGAGGATAATTTTTCTCTTCTTTCTAAATCTCTTAATAACTGAAGATTTGGGTGTAAAAGCACTAACTGCACTCAGTTCACTGGGGTTTTTTTTTTCAGTCATAGCTTGGCTTTTTTTCCCCCTATAGGCACAGGAACCATTTATAGCCGAGGTGGGCCGAGTTTGCAACTTATTAATCTCTCCCTTGCATGCGGGTTGAAAAGAGACACCATGCCTTTATCAAAAGCCAGGCTAGCACAAAAGCCTATGCAAAATCATCATCAAATCCTATTAGAGGTGGAAAATATCTCTTAGATCATCTCATTCATTTCCCTGCCAATGCTAGACTGTTCCTGAGAGTTAATTTTCTAGTGTCTGCCGCTGACTCCCTGTGTGACTGCAGGTCTGTCATCTTGCCTTTGGGTTGTCACCGTAACTTCCATTCGTTTCCTTGCATTTCCAAACAAGCCTTGTTTCGTTTGGTGGTTGCCCGTGTTAGCATTTGGCCCGGTGTTAGGTATTATCAGCGTTTTCTATTCAGAGAGCATCACCAGACCTTGCTGGCGACTGGGAAAGGCATCCCCATGGGATGGGGCGTGCTGGGTGCTCGGGGAGTGCCATCCCTTGGAGAGGGGCTCCATCCCCTGCAGCCATCGCTACCTGCTGTAGGTATTCGGGAAATGAACAGCTCAAAGGGAGGTTTCTCTCCCGCAGTCGTGGCTGTGGGTTCAATGCCAGCAGGTCGCCTGCCGTAAAGCGCTTCTCTTCTCCCAACCTCTGCTGGTGCCGCCTTCGATAAACTCCCACCCCAAAGTCCTGGGCTGGCTGGAACATCCACTTGGCAGGGGGAAAAAATAAGAACAATTCAAAGCTGGAGCTATTTATAGCATTAAGTAAATGCAGATTTCATCAGGGTTTGTTTCAGAGAAGGAAACGGCGTGTAGGAGCGGAGTAACCTTACTTGTAACTTCCCACCGGCGCTGGTGGCGGTGATTGAATTCCCCGACACGGCGAGGGGCTGGGCAGCCCTTCCAGCGCCGGGAAGGTCAGTCCGGCAACCATCACCTGGAAAGCATCAAAAGCACGAGCTGTCGATAGCGACCTGCATTTGCAGAAAATCTGAGGGCTTTCTAATTAACTGAGGATCTCTAAATTAGAGCGAAGCCGCTCGACAAGCCCCCTCGTACGCCTTAAGTGTCAGGGCTCAGCTGATCGCCGCATCTAACAAGCGGCTGATTTTTAACAGTAGCTCCGAGACTCAATCAGCTCCTAATGGCCCCGTTTCAGAACGTTTCAGTGCATTTTTCATCTCTTACTCTGGAATTTATTCTCTTTGTTCCCTGCTCAAATATTCTGGCGCTTTTCCTTAATTTCAGACTTCTGCCTTGCGACGGCTCCTCTGCCCTAACCAGGCAGCTCATCGCTTGCCTTTCCCCGCACGCAATCCTCGGCTGCGGCCGCTCGCTCTGCTTTCTAATCAGTAAGTTTCAGAAATTCCCCCTTTCTCTCCCCCTGACGTATAGGCAGTGCTGCAGGGTCCGGGAATTTCATAATTAGAAGGAAACCCACGTTTAAACAGACCCCTGTGTAATAAGAGCTGAAAAGTGGTTTTATTTCAGCTTTAAACCCCCTCGCTTTAAGACAGCGAATGCAGTTTGCAAATGCACCTGATCTTGACCTCCCTCCGGCTGCTTTTGTGCAGCGCCACAGATTTGGGCGCTGGCGCTCCTGATTTACACCATGGCAAATGAGATCCAACCCTCATTTCGGCTGCATTCACAGCGGAGTAAGAATATGCACATTTAAACTGAGGGCTTCGAGCTGCTGGGAAAACGACGGGGGGGGATCTTTCCCGACGTGTAACTCCCATTGCTGGTAATGAGACCCACGCGAGGCATCCTTGGGAAGGCGGCAGGATAAACTCCCACGTAAGCAGTGATTAGGAACAGATAAATTCCATTCAGGGAGGTAGAGAGTTAACCAGCAACTCTATAAGACTTCTCCGTGTGTGTTTATGTTCAATGGCTTATCCATATCTTGGCAATTATTCACGTGAAATAGAATATAAATCCCGCTGCCTAATTTTTCTTCGAAAAATTTCACAAGGTAATCAAATCCCGAAGTGCATATTCTATTCCGGTGGTTTTATCAGTAAATCAAATTTTTATCATTTATCAGCAAAAGTTAGATTTAAGCATCCTCACTGTAATGTTTGAAAGATGAACATTTGTTTCAGCGGGTACTGTGCCAATCAATAATCTTCCAGCTTGACTCAGCTATCAATTATTGCTGCAATTATTTGTCTAGTTGGATATTTAAAATGTCATCAGAAAGAGATGATTACATATTCCAGAAAGCAAGGCACTGTATAATCAGATGAACTGAATCCAGTTAAATGTAGTGTGGTACTAACCTGTCCTTCAAAGCTGAATTCTGCAGCCGCGACTGAAACAACAGCTTTCTGCATTATTGTAAGGAAACAGATCTTAACCTTGGAACAGTGCGTGTTATTGGGGTCGGGTAATACTCGGCGAGAGGAGACCTTGCAAGCCTGGAAATTGAATCAGCCTTACTGACATAAAGGAGGGAGGGTTTTTGGGGGGGGGGGGGGGGGAGGGCTGGTTTTGTTGGATTTCATCTGCAAATCTATAAATAAGAAAATCCACTCTTTATCTGCCTTTCTGGGAATTTAAACTCCTGAGCTCGAAGTGCCAAATTTTCGTATGCCCTTTTTGCATTCCTTGACTTGATGTATGTATGGTAAATACTCTCTGTGCCCCGAGAACGCAATAAAGCTGTAGCAATTCTTGCGAGTCTTACATCCTCCAAACTCCAGATATTCGGAGTATTATATCATTTTCAACTTCAAGGATATCTCAGCGATGGAAAGGAGACAGAATAAACTGGAGGAGACCGGACAACTTTACGACACCTTTTGGACCTATTTGCAAAGCAGGGAGGGAAAAAAATATATATTATCAATTCTACTAATACTCGCTTGTGCAAGTTATGAAAGTAAAGGTTGTAGGATCTGGTTCAGCACTTGCTGTGCTTGCAACTCCATGGTGACATTGAACTTGCTCAGGGACAGAATAAACCTTTGCCTTCCTGGCAGATGATTTGCAGGCGGAGGTGTCGTTTGGGGGGACCTGCAGTTCCCCTGACCCACTTTGTCAGGATGGTTTGCTGCTGGCTAAATATCATTAATTTGAAAGCGAGAGGAAAGCGAGCCAAAGGGGAAGGCTGGGAAAGAGGAGAGTCTGAAGAGGATCCATTTTGGGAAGGAAAAGGTGGAATAAGGCTCTCAAGGAGAGCCCCTGTTCATGCACGTCCCCAAGCCCGTCACTTGCCTGAGGGCTGGTGCTTTTTGGCTCCGCCGATACCCTGCCCGAGGCACTGGTGGGAGAAGGGGTGCCGTGGGATGGAGAAGGGAGCCTCGGCAGCGCCTGGCTGGTGAGAAGGGCCATAGGGGGCTGGCAGGGACCGCCACATCTCTGCAAGGTGATGCTTTAAATGTACGTGCTTTACAGAGCCAGGCATGTCAAATAGAGATGCTACTATGCGAAATGCAGCAAAAATAAAGCAAAGCCATAGGTGATGAGGAGACTTGATGGCCCAGCAGTGCCCTGGCAGCAGCGTGCCTGCCGGTGAGCAGCGATGGGAAGGTGCCAGCACCCATTTCTCCCTGAGAGAGGGCTCACAGCCCTTTCAAAATGCCAGCGTGCCTCAATCTTTTCAGGAGTGCCCCGTGCGGTAGAGCCGCTGCGTCCTCCAGTGAGGTCCCGTGGCACTAATCAGGTCACCAAGCATTAGCGGCTCTTCTCAGGAAAGCAGCATCCTGACATCGTGGCTGAGAGTCTCTATACGTAAGAGAGATGTTTGTGTATGATGTGCATTGCAGAGCAGCGTCCACGACGCACGCTCCCCCGTGCCGGCTGCAAGGCTGAGTGATGCCGGAGCTGCGACACAAACCAGGAGAAACACCCCACCACCGGCATCTGCCGGGGCTCGGGAGTCTTGTGCCGCAGCTCACCCCACGCTGGCAGGGATGACCTGAGCTGTCATGCTAGAGCATCTCCTTTCTTTCCTTTCCAAGAAACTTTTTGAAGTGCGCTCTGCCTTTTCTTCAGGTGCCACTGGCCAGGGAGAAAAGAGTAGAAAAGGAAACAATTCGTCACGTAGGTGTACGAGAGTGAGTAAAATGATTTGGAAGCTCTCTGTAGCTGTATAATTACAACACTGCCTTTAAAAAGCGAATTATTGACTTGATTGTCCCCAGCAGCCACTGGGTAAATGCATAATTATGGACCGTTGGAGCAAGGTATCGTTTGCTGGACAGTCCGGCTTTGAAAGGGCTTTGATGCTCTTCTTGGGGCAGGGCTTAGATGAGGCTTGGTCTTTGGTGGGTCACAGCCTGGGTGGACCTTCCAGCAGGGGACACGCCTGGTGCCAGGTAGGTCCAGAGGAGCTGATTTAGCAGGTTTCAGCCCAGCGATGCCACTCCTGTTTGAGTCCCTTCATTTACAATCCCCGTGCCTGTGCTCGGGAGAGGCAGTCCAGGAGAGGCGGGCAGGGAAGCCTGCACATCTGGGATGTTGGTTTACTTCGCTAATGATATTTTTACAGAAACGAGATGGTATCAGCGAGGAGTTCCTCCTACGGGGCTGACAACACCGTGTAGTTTGCCCTTTAGGTCCCGCTGTCGGTGTTTGAAGTTAACAGAGCTACTACCCATGTGCTGCTGCAGTCTGCATCGCCTGTATTTCTCCATCCCTGTAGCATTAGTGTATAGGGTGCATACGTGTGCGTGATCAGGTCTTCTTTGCTTCAGGGGTTTCTTTTTACAACTTCATTCAAAGCTGAATTTCAAGCACAGCGTTGTTTTCTGATGGCAGATTTCTTCTGTTCCTCACTAATCAAGACGCGACAGATTTCCACCCCCCTTAAGTTTTAAAAAAGCACAAAATCAGTCGCAGCCTGATACCTTACTTGCCAAGTTGGAGCTCGAAGCAGGTTTTTTTGGTGGCCAAATCGTAATCGCCTTGAAAATGGTGACAGACGTTGAGGTCGGGCCGGTATGCCTGGCAGCACTGCCGTGCCCCAGCAGGACCCTAGCACCCCGCGCCTCCCCACCGGGGCTCTGGCAAACCATGCATTTTGTTGCTTGTTGTTAACAAAATACTTTTTTTGGTGGGGAAACAAGGTGTTACGCGTTCGGTTCTGCTTAGAAGAATGAGTAAATAGACAAAATATGTTGACCAAAATGGTCATCCATGAAGTTTGCGTTTCTCCTGCAAGGGCTAGATGTTCCCCAGGGTTACGAGGAGCCCGGCTGCGGATGGAGCCCTCCCCGCTCCCGCCTGCATCCCCTGCCGAGGATGCTGCATGTTGCTTTTCTGCAGGGAGGAACGGGCCTCCCTGTTTCCATCCTTTCCCACTCGCTCTCTCCTCAGGCCCAAAAAACTTCTGTTTTGTGGAAACCTGAGCAGTGCTGCAAAACCCGATGAAAATTTGGCTTTGGGAGGAAAAGGTGAATTCCTGGAGTTCCTAACTCCAATCTAAGTCATTGAATGGCAAGGCAATGCCAGCTGCACCTTTGCTTTTATTATTGCTGTTGCTTGGGTTTCTTTTTGAAGTTTGGGTCACGGCATTAGCGTTTTGGCCTGGTTCTTCTTTAAAATAAGGGCTTTTAAAAGGAGGTGTAATGAAAAAACAGCATTATTGATACTTGTCTTAGAAAATATTTTGCCAGTTTTATTAAAATGATGTCAGGGAGTTTGAGTTTGCGGGAAAAATAATGATTTTCAGGAATATCAATAAGTCTTTTATCAATAAGTTGTGGCTAAGGAAAGGCTGGTAAAGATGGCAAATGGGGTGCTGAGGGCCCCACAAAGCAAAACATCTAGAATTTTGCCATTTTCACAAGTAAGCCGGTCCTGGGACCCGCCATCAGGCCTGTTCATAAACAACGTGAACCTGGTTTGCAGGATTTTATTTTTCAAATGCGCAACAGCAATGGTGCTTCTCATTTCACAAGCCATGCTGCATCACTTCCTAGAGAGTTCCAGGGACGTTTTCCTTTTCCAGTGTTTCCGAATCCAGTTCATCTAGTGATAAAGAGAAGAGATTAGAGAGAAAGTACCCTGTTGTACATCAATGCAGCTACTGCTGTTATTTATTATTGTTATAATTATTATGACAACAACAGCGACAATGCTGATGCTAACAGCGCTCACAGCTACTTGTAACCGGTTAATGATGGACCAGGTTAATAACGTGCCTTTTGCAATCTGGAGAATCGGGAGAAAGGATTAGTGCAAGAAGGAAAAAATATGTTTGGACAGTTAGAGTTTGCCATCTAAACTGATGCTACCGACTACCAGGAAAAGGTGAGTCACGGCACAGCGGCTATTTCTTACCAAGGGAGAAGTGGGCTGCTGCGGGCGTGGAGTGGACCCACTTATCTCCTGTCGCCCTGGGCCGCTTCCTGTGTCCCAACCGTTTCACTTCTCTAGTTTTCAGTTGAAAGGAATTTCAACAGTACGGATTTCCAAAAGAGAGAGAGGGGGAAAAAAAGAGATAGTTGACAAGCCAGATGGAGAACTGAATCAAGTACAAGTGGTAACAATTAACTCCATTTTTTTCCTTCCCCCCTTTAAATACCATAACAACTCCAAATTTATCAGTCCAAAAATCAAGCAGTCGGTTGACATTAAAG
This sequence comes from Platalea leucorodia, assembly GCF_965183815.1. NCBI lineage: Eukaryota > Metazoa > Chordata > Aves > Pelecaniformes > Threskiornithidae > Platalea > Platalea leucorodia. Next base: position 4,124,623 of record NC_138825.1, on the reverse strand, counting down.
CTGAATAAAGAAGTTCCTGGGTTTGGCTCAGGCTGTTCCTCTGATAATTGTTTGGTGGCGAGCAGAAGAGAGGGGGGTGCTTACTGCAGGTTGCAGGTGTTTGAGTCGCTTTTAACTTTTGTTCTCTGCAGTTTGATAGCAAAAGGTATGTACGTGCCCTGTAGGTACAGGCAGCCCGGTAAAGACACCTTGGCTTTGCTTACACGTGCGGGTGTTTTGGGGAAGGTGGAGGAGAACACAGGAGCTAAGCCACCAAGGCTTGCAGAGAGATGCTGCCGAGAACAAGGGCTGGACCGTCCGGGCAGCGAGGGCCAAATCCTGGTCTGCTCAGAGATTTCTCTGGCATGGGGATTTCTCCGAGGGAGTAAGTCTGCAGCTGTGAATGAAATCCTTGCGAACACCATTGGCACGTACGCAGTCACTGCTTACGCCGCCGTTTTGTTTGTGAAAACGCTGGGAAAACTGGGGTGTCTCTAATACTGCGTGTTTGTTTGCAGCCCGTACGATGCCCTGCGGTAAAATATACGTTATATTAATATCTCGCTCCTTAATCTGGTGGTCCTTCCCAAACAACATCCTGCGCTATGGGCTGCTTGTTTTGGAGAAGGGCACCGAGAGGATGCCGCACGTGGTATTTCGGCATTACTCTTCCGTAAAGCGCTGGTGTGTCCGGCGAGCAGCTTTCCTGGATCCAGCCCTGACTTTTGAGAAACGAAGGAAGCTCTTCCAAAGCACATTGGCACACGCGTGCAGATTATTCCATTACTCACTTGGCAATGCCTGAACTTGCATGCCTAGCTCCAGAAATCCTTTTTTCTTTTTTTTTTTCTCCCCTGCTCCCAGCAGTGGCATCTAGCTGACAGCTTCTCCTCCCAGCTGGTCTCCTCCCCAGCATCTCGTCTGGCTTTGCTGCTGGTGGCTGTGGACATGGCTGTGGGTCTTGCTCGGAGCCAGCTATATTGTGCCTGGAGATGTTGGCTCGCTTTGACTCGGACTTCGAGCGCGCCGAGTGTATCTGTGAGCACAGTACAGAAGAACCAGCTTTTTTTTAATATAAAAAAAGCCCCTTAATGCTGAAAGCAGCCATCTCTTCATATTATACTGCGTAATTGTGCCAACTGCCCTTAAAGGCACTCAAATGCCAATATCCGTCCCACTCATTTGTTAACATTTTTCGGATCAGAAGCTAAATCTGTCACTCGTGTGTCACTGGTTAAATCACTTCTTTTGGGGGCATGGCAGGCAAGAGCTGTTCTGCTGGTTTTTTTTTTCCCGCAGGAGCCAATAACTTGAGAAACACTGAACATTTGTGCTGTAGTGAAATGCGGTGCCCTGTCACTAGTCCTTTGCTGGCCGGGATGTAGAAAAGGAATAAATACGTAACGGTGGGTGAGACTTCTCTGGGTGAGACCAGTCAGGGTTCGTATCGGCCCCACGTTTGTATTTGGTACATGGTATCCCCATGTAATTCTCCTAACGGGGTAATTTCCCAAATACGAAGAAAATGAGCAGTAAAATTGAGTGGGAGGAAAAATGTACAGGCAAAAATGCAAATGGTAATTGGAAGCTATTTGTAAAGAGTTGATGAGCTGTCCAGGAAGGAGAGGGCAACTTTGGCCCAAATCCAAAAGCCACTTCACCCGCTTCAGTGGTGAGATGAGAACGGCAATTAGATATTAAAAAAATCAATATATAACAATTAAAAAAATGGAAAATAGATAGCAATCAATCGCAGTGAGAAACCATGATGGGTAGAGAACTGGTCAGGGGAGCTGAAGGTGCCGAGGAAAACTCATGCCTGGCACGGATGGGGAGGAGAGGAGAGCTTCTCAGTGTCCTGGAGAAAAGAGAAACCCTAAAAGTAATGGACGGAAGAAGCAGTAAGGTAGAAATTTTTAATAAGTATTTCTGCTGTAGACCTGGGAAGCAGCAGTGTTATGTTTCTCTATCATAGGTGGGTGATGACATTTTTTCTAGCTCAGTAGTAGCCAAGGAGGATTTTATACAAGCTCCAATGGAGATAAATATTTTTAAATGAAAAGGCCCTGACAACTTGCACCCAAGAATCCCTAAAGAGCTGGCATGTGATGCTGGTTTTTAATAAAGCTTAGGGACTGGGAAAATGCCATCAAGAGCTGGTCGGGGTAACCGTGGGAGAGTTGGCAAGACTTTACTTATTTCTTCTGGGCAAAATAATTGAAGAGACGATATAATGCAATTGATAAAGAATTAAAGGATAGAAATATAATTCATGCCACTCAACTTAGATTTATGGAATATAGATCTTGTCAAATAAACCTGATTTCATTCTTCCAGATGACAACTTTGGTTGATAAATGTAGATGAAATAGACTCTGCAAGGCATTGGGTGCGGCGCTGCGTGACATTGTGTGTAGGAAGACCGAGCGCTGGGTGGTGTCGCTAGCATGGGCGATTAAGAGCCAGCCAACACATTTGGGAATGCGGGGGCTTAGCTGGAGAAGCATCGGTGGATGGGAGAGGTCAGCCGGGGCTGGTGGGAGCCGCAGTGGCGGTTAGCATTTCGTTGGTGATTTAGAAACGAATACGCAATTGCGACCGACGAGCGTTGTGGATAAAGCAAAGGCGGGTAGATGGATGAAAAGCAACAGGGATGGGTTTATGGGATGGTTTGGAAAGACTGTCAAGCGGGATGTGTTGAGAGCGTGGTTGGGTACAACCTGCCGTGGTTACTGGCTAGAAAAGGGGAATCGTGGCCATGCGTACAGAGCCAAGGTGCAGTACCCCAGAAGGCAGCAGCTCTGCAGGAGACTTAGTGGAAAACCAGCTCCTTCCCAGCACAATACTGGGCTGAGAAGGGCTAGGCTGGTCCTTGAGTAGTGGAGGAGGATGAAGGGGTGGCTTCAGGATGGAAGAGTAACTGTATTTTGAAGCGTGCCTTGATATCGGAGTACACAAGTACCCTTGGTATGTGTGGGGGGGCACATTGCATACTAAGGGGCTTTTCAGTGTGTCGGCCAAAAAAAAACTCAACAGAAGAAAAGAACAGGTAGAGGTTGGAGCCAGAGAAATTCAGGTGGACCCCAGTACCTGTCTGTGAGTGTGGGTAGCTGTGGGAATTGACTGCGGTGGCAAGCAGTGGGTGCTCTTCTTGTCTTCTGAGCTGGTTTGAATGGTTTTCACTGGGATTTCGTGCTTTGCCCTAAAGACTGTTTGTGGGGCTGGTGGAGGTTACACTTCACCTGTAGACATCGTGTTGGTCATGGCACAGAACAACTGAGTGACACGTAGTGCAGGAGAGGTCAGAGAGTGAGAGCTGGTGGTCCCTTTCACCCTTAAATTCCTCGGTGTGAAGCAGCCGAGGGCATGGGCTCCAGTCCCGCTGCCAGTGGCGGAGGAGGACTGGTTCGGCAGCAACCCTCTTTGCGTCTCGATCTGAGGGATTCCCGCTAGCCTCTTGGAAACTGGCCGAAAGCCCCGATGGCATTGCAACGCTGCTTTGGATAACATGTCCCATCCCATTTCCCCGGTGGATGATGAGGCACAAAGAGCCCCGTGGGACCTTCTCCAGCCTGTCCTTGGCCAGCACTGGCTACTGCATCTCCTTGCTGTGTTTTTCTTGCTTGCCCGTGGTCTTGCCCAGATGCTTAAGCTGGGAAGCCCGTGTGGACGTAGAGGCTGGCCCATAGCTAGGAGACATCAGCGGATCCACAGCCTTCAGGTCCTACAATGCTGTCCGGCTTTTGGGGGGACCCGAATGCTGTACCAAAAAGCGTGGTGGTGGGACGGGAGGAAGGAAAGGTGAGTCCCTTCCAAAACCAGGGGCTGCCGCGGCAGTCTAAGGACCCGCCTCGCCGCTGGCGGGCAACGCGTGGATTAGTGCCATAATTCTTGCAGTTTGGCAAGGCTGCATCAGACTGGAACGTATCTCTAGGTGGTGATATGGTCAGTCAATAGCCTTCATAATTAATCAAGCACTAATAGACAAATTAGAAATCGTGTCTCTTCAAAGCAGGAGGTGGAGGCAAATGGCTGGTGGATTTTAACTGTTTGGCTGCTTTATTTTATTGCCTGGCTTTATGTTGCTCCCTTGAAAATGGTGGGTTGTTTAGGGAAGTTTTCTACATAAACATAATTTTAAATTTAAATTATTATCTTGATTACCAAATGCGGATGGTGAATTGAAAACTTGTTTTTCAGGCAAGCAAATGAAGAATAATATTACGTTTTACACTCCACTAAATCAATGTAGCCCTAATTTTGCCATGCAGGAAATCAATTCCAGTCTTTAAAACAGTCGAAGATGTTATGAACAAAGTAATTTTGCAAATTATGGCAAGTAACACATTTATTGATGACTGTAGTTTAGGAGTTTAGAATTTGTGAGCGCTGTAATATAATAAGGCCGTACTGGCAGGAGCTGAGTGAAATACAGATTATACGGTGAAACTGTAATGCATCATTTGCTATTAGTGGACTGGTAATAATTACCAGTTTCAAAGCAGCTTTTTCCATGTAATCTTTAGTCTCAGTCGTAACAGCCCTTCTCATTGACATTATGATTACACGAGCTGCCCTTATGATCTAGAATATCTAGTTGATGGGAATACTAAAATGTGGTAGCGAACGCTCGATGTTGTATCCTCATTATAAGATAAAATGCTATTTTCTCTGACCCGATCTATAAGGTAGAGAGGCGAGGTAGCGTTACATTGTTAGCTCCTACCGTGGTGTTAAAAACTTCCACTTCATTACAGCGAAGCAAGATGAAATTTTCCCATTTAAGATTTTTTCCCTGGCTCACAAATGAGCATAGGAATGTGAAAGTCCAATTGAATTTCCCTCTAATTTCAGCAGATTTAAAGTATTTATCTGTGCTCGCGTGCCTGGCACATACTAAACACCGCAATGCATTTTATTCCGACACCGGCTTCAGGATGAAACGTTAACTATTATTCCAAGGGCTTTTAAAGTGATTAAAGTGTTAAATGCCTGCTGTAGACGGTCGAGCCTCTTTTTACTCGCCCGATTCGGCTTGTCACGCCAAACGGAGAACAACCGCAGAGCGGGGAGGCAGGGAGGAAGGCTGCGACGGGGTGCTACAGCCGGCGCCGCGGGCTGCCTGCCTCTCCTATCCCCAAATCGTCATTCGGCTCGCCGGAGGACGAAAATGCCCATACAAAGCTCTTTTTTCCCCTCCTCCCAAGTGAGAAGGGAAACAAGATGGGTGCAGAAAAAGCAATGTTTTCTTTCCAAATCTGCCTGATTCGTTTTTTTCTTTTTCTTTTCTTCATATTAGGCAAATAGGGGAAACCTAATGGGGGCAGCTCTCAGTGCAGCATGTAAAGAGGTTTTACCCAGGAGCGGTGCCTATGGAGCAGACGCCTCGTAACGTCGATGCCGGGTCAGGGCAGGGGTACGTGGTGCGGGCAGGTACCACCCCAGGCACTGATGTCTTTGGAGGGCTCCTGTGGTTCATTCAAACCTCAAGAGCGTGTTGGTTTTTTTTGAATATCACTAAACAGCAGCTCTACGAGAACTGCTGGGCAGGGCTGGAAATGAATTTTTATCTTCCTCTTAGCTCTGGTTTCAGTTTACCAGCATTTAGTAAAAAACATCCATAGGGGGGTGGAGGTGAATTATTCGCAAAATTACAGTAATCGATAAAAGTGCACTCACCTTCGCCATATCTCATGCCACTCTTTCCTCGCAGACGGCCCTCAAAAAGTTATTCATCCCCCTTGTTTTGCCATATATTAGAAGGGGCTGCTTTCTGCTGTCATTATTAGCCGGCTTTTTGTTTAGTTATTTATTAGTTGGTTGCTCTTTTATAATGTCCGTGTTATCTCCAAAAATAAATTATCATGAAATAGAGTTAGCTCGCTACTTGCCAAAGTGGCATTTACCATCCTCAGCTTCTTTTCAGTGCGAGAGAAATAATGCGGCTCCGGCAGGGCGCTCGGCCAGGCCTCCTGGCCACCCTCCAGCTCTTTCCCTGGCGGAGAGCTGCCGCTCTCTCTGCCTTCCCCTCTCCCTGTCCCGCACACTATTTTACTTAATTTTATTTTTCAAAAAAATTTTTTCTTTTTTGCCCCGGAGTCGAATATCTGCTAAGGAGCAGGAGATGCTGCCTAACTTTGTACACATTGTTAGTCTCTCAAAATAAGGAGGCTAATAACCTGACATTGCCCAGCTTGCTAGCAGTTGCGATGCTTTAGGTTGCTGCTTTGAACCAATGTACGTGGTTTTCTGGAGTGCTTTTCAGAAGGGGATTCATTTATTTTATATCTATCTATCTATCTATCTATCTATCTATCTATCTATCTATCTGTTTATTTTCTCCCCAATTTAGACGTTAGCAGCCTCTTGCAGCGTAAAGTCTGCCGAGTTGTAGCTGGCATCAACTGACTTAATCATCTTTTTTTTTTTTTTTAATAGCTTTTTTTTGCTGCGGTTGCCTGCCAGGGTTCAGTTTTGAACCCAGGGCTGAGGATGGCTGGAGGAGGTGGGCGCGTTTTGGGTGGGTTTGGACCTCCCCATCGCACCCCTCGCCTCCTCCCGTCCCCCTTGCCCTGCTTGCGCCTGAGCTGGGACGTCCCTTCCCCAGCTCCCAGCCGAGCATCCCGGAGGAGAGGAGCTTAGGCGGGGAGGCGAGCTCTTGCCCGCCGGTGGGCGGCCGGAGATTGACGCTGCTTGTTGTGTTATTTTGCAGGTAAAGACGAGCCCAGCAGCTACACGTGTACGACTTGTAAACAGCCTTTCAACAGCGCCTGGTTCCTCTTGCAGCACGCACAGAACACGCACGGCTTACGGATCTACCTAGAAAGCGAGCACGGCAGCCCCCTGACGCCACGGGTTGGTATCCCAACAGGACTAGGTGCAGAGTGCCCTTCCCAGCCACCTCTCCACGGGATTCACATTGCAGACAATAACCCTTTTAACCTGCTCAGAATACCCGGCTCGGTCTCGAGGGAGGCGTCGGGGCTGGGAGAAGGGCGTTTCCCACCCACGCCGCCCCTCTTTAGCCCTCCCCCGAGGCACCATTTGGATCCGCATCGCATTGAGCGCCTGGGTGCGGAAGAAATGGCTCTGGCCACCCATCACCCTAGTGCCTTTGACAGGGTGCTGCGACTGAACCCCATGGCGATGGAGCCCCCCGCTATGGATTTCTCCCGGAGGCTGCGGGAGCTGGCCGGCAACACCTCCAGCCCGCCCTTGTCCCCGAGCCGGCCCAGCCCTATGCAAAGGTTGCTGCAGCCCTTCCAGCCCGGCAGCAAGCCCCCATTCCTGGCCACGCCGCCCCTTCCTCCTCTGCAGTCCGCTCCTCCTCCCTCCCAGCCGCCCATGAAGTCCAAGTCCTGCGAGTTCTGCGGGAAGACCTTCAAGTTTCAGAGCAACCTGGTGGTCCACCGCCGGAGCCACACCGGGGAGAAGCCCTACAAGTGCAACCTCTGCGACCACGCCTGCACGCAGGCCAGCAAGCTGAAGCGCCACATGAAGACCCACATGCACAAGTCCTCCCCCATGACGGTGAAGTCGGACGACGGGCTCTCCACCGCCAGCTCTCCCGAGCCGGGCACCAGCGACCTGGTGGGCAGCGCCAGCAGCGCCCTCAAGTCCGTGGTGGCCAAGTTCAAGAGCGAGAACGACCCCAACATGATCCCCGAGAACGGGGATGAGGAAGAGGAGGAAGAGGAGGAGGAGGAGGAGGAGGAAGAGGAGGAGGAGGAGGAGGACTTGAACGAGAGCGACAGGCCGGACTACGGCTTCGGGATGAGCCTGGAGGCGGCCCGCCACCACGAGAACAACTCGCGGGCCGGCGAGGAGGGCCGGTCGATGCCGGACGTCATGCAGGGCATGGTCCTGAGCTCCATGCAGCACTTCAGCGAGGCCTTCCACCAGGTCCTGGGGGAGAAACACAAGCGGGCCCACCTCCCCGAGCCCGAGGCGCACAGGGACACTTGCGACGAAGACTCGGTGGCCGGCGAGTCCGACCGCATCGACGAGGGGGCGGTCAACGGCCGGGGCTGCTCCCCGGGGGAGTCCGCCTCGGGAGGCCTGTCCAAAAAGCTGCTGCTGGGTAGCCCCAGCTCCCTGAGCCCCTTCTCCAAACGCATCAAGCTGGAGAAGGAGTTCGACCTGCCGGCCGCCGCCATGCCCAACACCGAGAACGTTTACTCCCAGTGGCTGGCGGGCTACGCCGCCTCCCGGCAGCTGAAGGACCCCTTCCTCAGCTTCGGCGACTCCCGACAATCGCCCTTCGCCTCCTCCTCCGAGCACTCCTCGGAGAACGGCAGCCTGCGCTTCTCCACGCCGCCGGGCGAGCTGGACGGAGGGATCTCAGGCCGCAGCGGCACGGGAAGCGGAGGGAGCACCCCCCATATTAGTGGCCCGGGCCCTGGCAGGCCCAGCTCAAAAGAGGGCAGACGCAGCGACACTTGTGAGTACTGTGGGAAGGTCTTCAAGAACTGTAGTAATCTCACCGTCCACAGACGGAGCCACACGGGCGAGAGGCCGTATAAGTGTGAGCTTTGCAACTACGCCTGCGCCCAGAGTAGCAAGCTCACCCGGCACATGAAAACACACGGGCAGGTGGGAAAGGACGTTTACAAATGCGAGATTTGTAAGATGCCTTTTAGCGTGTACAGTACCCTGGAGAAACACATGAAAAAATGGCACAGTGATCGAGTCTTGAATAACGAGATAAAAACTGAATAGAGGTATATTCGTACCCCCCCATCCACCCCATCCCTTCCCCATCCCGCATCCCCGTAGAGGTTTTCTAGTCCCTTGTGATGGAAATCATGGAAGCTAAGGATATTCGGAAAGTGCTTGTCACCAGCACACCCTGTTTATTTTCTTTTTGTTCTCACCGTTTGAATGCATGATCTGTATCGGGGCAATACTATTGCATTTTACGCAAACTTTGAGCCTTTCTCTTGTGCAATAATTTACATGTTGTGTATGTTGGGTTTTTTTTTTGTTTTGGGTTTTTTTTTGTTTTTGGTTTGTTTTTTTTTTTTTTAATTTTTGGATTAGACAGCATGTATGGTATGTTATGGCTGTTTTTAAATTGTCCCTGATTAGTTGCTGAGCAAACACGTCGCTGTTTCCAGTTCCGTTCGGAAAAAAAAAAAAAAAAAAAGAGGAAAAAAGAGGAGAGGAAAAAAAAAAGAAAAAGAGAAAAGCGAAACAAAACCAAACCCGAGAGCAAACAAAACCGACCATGCTGCATACATCCTGTAATACATATCATGTACAGTTTTGTTTTGTGACGTGCGAAGGAAAACATGCTTTGGGTAACCCTCTACGGACAGGACTGATAGCACCGAAGAAGCGTTGCGTTAGCTAGATTGCTGTCTTAAAAGAATAAACCCACCGATTGGAGAAAGAGTACCCATTAGGAAAAAAAAAAAGGCCTTTAATTGGAAAGTAACCGACCGCCACCAGTCAGAAAGAGGTAAATTTCTATTAGCGTTTGGTTTAAAACACACACACACAAAAATAATCTGAGTGCCTTGGATCTGTCGCGGCCGATGCCGATGGCTCCTTTCTGCTCGTCCTCCACGCGTAGCTCGTCTCCACGTCGGTCGCGGTGGCGAGCCTCTCCCACCGAGCGTGCGAGTCCGTCTCGTGTCTCTTACAACGCCGGCTACCTAAGAACGAAGAGGAAAGAGAAAACTAAGGAAGAGAAAGAAATGACCCGCTCAGTCCTAGTTAATCATCATTCTCCCCTGCCTTTTTTTATTACTATTATTATTATTATTATTATTTTAAAACCGAACTGTTCATACCAGTCTAAAAACCCACTTTGCTCCTGGAGAGAGCTTAAAACGAGATATAGGACCTTCCCCCCCGCCCCAACTTTTATTTTTCCCCTCCCCTATCGATGATTAAATAGAATGTGAAACGCGCAGAGGCCCTTCAACGCCATTAAATACACAAGTAAGGAAATCTGTTTTATGAAGATATTTACTTTTAATAATATCTTTTATTGATTCTGGCACCAAAACAAATAAATCCGGAGCCACTTGGTTGTCAAGCTGACAATCAAATTATAAACTTTAAGACCTTGTGTATACCGTATAAAAAATAAAATAAAAGAAGACTGGCAATAATATTTTACGGAGTGTAACGGATAGAGGAGCAAAAAAAAAAAAAAAATTGTGATTTATTAGCACAATGTGGTACTGTTTGCCATTTAAAACTAGAACAGGTGTATAAGCTAATATCGACACAGTGATGATTAACTACGAACTATTAAGACTTGCCTTTAATGTGACGCTCGGAAGAAGTAACGGCGAATTTAAAAAAAGAGGAAAAAAAAAGCAAAAGAAT
>NC_138825.1:4036806-4111806 GCF_965183815.1 Platalea leucorodia | reverse complement strand
TGGGAATCACAGGTTTATGAAATGTTTTATGTGCATTGGCTCTGAAATCCGGACTCCAGTTCAGGTCACCCCCGTCCCCCCCTTAGGGGTCTGTATATGTTGTCAGTTTGACAAATACTGCATGTTGCAGCATCTCTTTACTTTATTAAAGCACGTACCGCTGTGATACTGTCTCTTGCTGTTCCTAGTGTAATGGATTTAATACTTTTTTTTTTTCCTTTTCCTTTTTTTGATTTCTGTAAAACCTTCCAGTTGTTCTGTCGTCTTCTTGTGATGGCATCGTTTGTTGCCTGTATTTTGCCCAGCGCCTTCTGAAGGGGAAGTTCGGGACTTAAAAAAAAATACAAATATATATACCTAAAGAAAAAAATTTGTTCCTTTTCTGAAACAAAACCAAAAAGCTCTGGTTTAATCCTGGGATAGGAGGAATGAAGGTTGCGTTTTCTGGGACGAGCGTGCAGGGGGGCTGGAAAAGTGCCCCCGAACCGCGCTCCCCTTCGCTGGGCCGGTACCCGCTGGCTGTCGCCGAGGCGGGTGCCGTGCCGGAGCCGTGCGGATGCGGGCCCTGCCGGAGGGACCCCCAGCACAGCGTAGGGGAGGCAGGGTCCAGCCCCGGCGTGGTGGGGTCGGGGTGAAGGGGATGGACGCGGTGACCGTCCCCGGGAGCGCTGGCGTACGCAGGGACGCGCAGCCGCCTTGACCACGCGACTTTTGATCCCGTGCCATGAAATACCTGTACGGAGTCCGGTCTCTCCCTCCCTTTCACTAGTTTTATTGCTGGTTGTTCGCACCGCGGTCGAGATGTTGTATAGAGGATTTGTGTTAGCTGGTCTGCCCGGGGTCGAGCGTAGCCTGGCTGTCTTTCGGAGCGGGCGCTGTACCCCGTCTCTATCCTGCGGCGGTCGTTGTTCCCCTACCTTTCTCTATACTATGTTTTACATATGAAGTAATCGTATATACAGGCATATATACAGGCACCTGCATACAGATCTATATACAGGCATCTCGAGGCAGAGCTGGGCTCCATGCACTGCTACAAGATTAAAAGGTGGAAAGCATACAACGATTTATTTTATTTTTTTTAAACCGCGCAGCGATGCATTTGATGTACAGGTTTCAGCAAGCTGAATTTTACAGGTTTGAGAGAGCCAAATGAGCCCCCCCGGGGGCTGCGTTGCCCGGCGGCCGCGCACACGGGGCTGGTTTGGAGGAGCCTCAGGAGAAGCAGCTCCTGCTGTAGGAGAAGTTGTCTGAGCACCGGCTGGCCGGCGAGAGCGTAGCTTGTGAACGTCAACGCGCTGCCACCTCGACACCAAAGCAGAATTCGCTAACGTGATGTTTTTCTGCCAGTGGCGATGAGTTAATGGCGTGATAAACCCATTGAAGTTTGTTGGGTTGGGGCATGGATGTCCAAGGCCCCATCGTGTGCTCCCGAGCTGCTTTGGCATCCCGCGCACGCGTGACCCGCGCTCCCTAGAAACTGGTTTTCTCTGTGCGAAAAGTTGTCTCTATAAATAAGAGCGATATTTGGGAAACAGCGTCTCTATTGTTAAAATCTCAAACTCCATCAACTTTCGAGGAGGAACGCGTTTCTTATGGCACAGACCCGCTTGCCGTTAGTATTTAATCTCCTCCAAACTGAATGATTAATGTAATGAAGGTGCTGAAACAGTATCCAGAATTTAGGCTACAGATGTTTCATATTTATTATGATTCCACGGGCTGAGATAAATACAGGAATAAGTGATACCATATCTTTGCTTGAAATTCAGGAGGCTTTGGTGCATCTGATGAGATACAGTTTTGGGGTTTATCTAAATGCAGAGTTTGTACAAAAAAGAGATACCAGCCGCTCTCTTAGCTCCATGCCTCTTTTTTTTTCCTCCTATAAAGGTTGAAAACCATTTTTGGTGGATGCATAGGCAAATCATAGTGTTGACCAGGGATGATACTGTCCGGCGGGCTCTTTCTGGAGTTGCCGGAGAGCTGCCGCTCCTCGAGCCCAGGCGCTCGGCTGCTGGTTTCAGAGGAGCCGCAGGGATCCAGGCGCGGGGTCCCCTCCCCGCCGAGGTGCAGGAGGCACGGGGGACCCCCCGGGTTTTGTGCCCCTCGGCGGGACGTACGCTTCGCAGTGGCGTTGTGCTGGTACGGCTCGTGGCTGGGATGGCTGTGGCCCTCTTGGCTCGCTTGAAAGTCTCAGCCAGCTTTAATGTCAGCCTGAAACGTGTCGGGCTCAGACATCAGCGGCGAGGAGCCCTCCCCGGGGGGAACCGGGCACGTGCTTTTGACCTCGGGGGAGCTACTCCAGTTTACACCCGGTGATGATCTGGCCTAGGAGCTGCTTATTTAGTCTTGACAGCAGCTCGTGCGTAGCCCTTCAGCCACTCTCTTAAGTATTAATGAAGCAATTTCCATAGAAACTGGTGCCCCGGTTGAGATGCAGAGGTGGATTTTGAGGGGCGTGCTGACCGTGTGCCGGCCTCGCCACCGCTGCCGCCTGCGGTGTAGCCCTTAGCCTGCCGTTCGGGGCAGCGCGGTGCTTGGTGATCGGCCTCGAGCGGGGGCTTGCAGCCACTCTCGTTCTCTGTGTGAGCAGTGCCGGGGACGTTTGCTGTCCTGGCGCCTCGTCCCACGCTGCCGGCGTCGATAGCGAGTCGCCCGTGCGCTTTGCTGGGTACGGGCTGGGGCTTTGCAGCTCGAGCTTCGCTGCCGCAGTGTGCGGTTGCACGCCGTGCGATATCCAACGTGTAATGAGTTGGGGAAAGTCCTCCATAAGCCACCCGCCGCGTGGCGTATTAACAGTACCGATGGCTTTAAGATGGTTTTCTGCGGCTGGATGGACCGTGGGTGGCGGGGGAAGCCCCTCAGGGTTTGGGAAAGAATAGGAGGAAATTTTCAGACAGGCTGGCTCGGTCCTTGCCCAAACAGAGCTCCTGGCACAGCGTGGGTTTCTCAGTAAAGCCCCGAGGTTTCTCCTCCTAAATGATCCCTGTGGTTCCTGCGCGGTGCCGAGCGATGCCGGACGCGAGAGCGCGGGCTGAGAGGAGGAAGGGCTCCGTCCTGCTGTGTCCCTTTGTGACAGTTGGGTGTCCTAGTTTTTAAAGGAAAAACAAAAAAAAGACAAAAAAAAAGTAAAATAAGAGAAAAACTCGCACCGTGGGCCATGTCACACCTGTTCTCTCCTCTGTCCCCATGCTCTCTGTAGGTTCGGCGTACCCCCCCAGCTGGCGCAGTGCCCAGGGAGCCCCGGACGTCTGGCAGTTTTCGGATGGAAGTTCAAGAGCACTTAAATTCTGAAAGGAGGTGAAGCTGGGGCGAGCGGCCGGCGGCGTCTCGGCGTCCGGAGGTGGCCTCTGTCCTGCTGGCTCGCCGCGTCCCCGGGAGAGCCTGAGAAGTCACCCGCCGAAGGCAGCGCTCCCCGGGCTCCTCCTGCCTGCAAGACTATCGTATTTATATTTTGTAATAGAGTACAACACTTCTTTGGGGTTGGGGTTTTTTTTGTTTGTTTGTTTCTTTTTTTATTTTCTAAAAACAAAAAAAGCAAACCCACCCACCAAGGTCAAGGGCTTATCGATGGTTTCAACCGGCTCCTTTCCCGCGGAAAAGACTGTCTTGCTCTCGTGGACAACCCGGCCTGTTGGTTATCTCCATGACGTGCCATTTCTCGGAAGGTGCATCCGATGTGACGAATTAAAAATAAAACAAAACACAGTGTAGGTCTGTGGGTGGGTGGGAAATTGCCATAATAAATGTTGGAGCTTTAGGTTTTGTTTGCTCTGTCTTTAATTTTTAATGCTAACAAGGACCAGGCGGCTGGTATGACTTTGTACTACCCTATCGGCTGCAGAAAACCGAGTGCTGAGTTTACAAAGAGAAAGCCGGGGCTGGTGCCCGCGCGAGGGGCTGCACGGCCCCGGCGGGCAGACACTTCCCGCAGAGCTAGACCAGGCGTCGGGCTTAGGGCCGCGGCACCCCAAGTCGGGGTGAACCCCCGCTGGCGTTCGGTGATGCTGAAGTGGGGGGGTATCCCAGCTCTCCTCCATCGCCCGCCTCCTCTTGATGAATGCTGGCTGTCGTGTTATATTTTTGCTGTTGAACTACGTACTTTTGGGGCTGGTGGGATCCGTGACGTCCCTTAGTGTCCATCCAAGGAGAAGCGAGGCCAGCCAGCGGGTTTTGGGAGGAGCGATAGTCTTGCTGTGGAGATGCTGTCAGTACCAGGAGCCCTGCCCCGAGCCGGGGTACCGGCGGGAGCTGCTGTCAGCTTGGTGTCCCGCTGTCTCCCACCGAGCGCTCCAGCCCTTGCACAGCGTTCCCGCTTGCCGGTGACGCTCGTCCCTTGTTCGGAGCTGAGCACCCGCCCAAGGAGTTCGCTGGTTTGGGGCCCAAGTGCTTTGCTGAACAGAAGATGGTTTAAGTGCGTGCTTGCGTGCTGTCTCCGATGGGATTTATAGGCTGTAGCTACTCATGCCTGTGCCGGCGAGCGGGAATGGACCTTATTTGGTGAAAGAAACCAGCTGGGTAGCGAGCCGAGTTGCTGGCCGGCCACGTCAGGCTGCCAGGACACCCGCTGCCGATCACAGTGGGATGGAGCCGAGCCGCAGGGCAGGGGCCAGCTGATTTATTTGCTTCGTGTATTAGTATCTTTCTCACTTCTGGTTTTATTCATCTCCTTTCTTAAAATCTGAGCGAGACACCCGGCCGGGGTGACTCTCTCTGGGCGAAACGGCCATAGGGAAAATGACGTTGCCTTTTCAATGGTTGCTCTTTTGTTTTTTAAAAACCCGGGCTGTGGTTCTCGTGTCGGCCGGGGCATAGCACAAGCACAGACACTTTTGTACCTTAGAGCTCAGCAAGGGGCCGGGGCGGGCGGCAGAAGCACCTCCGCACACGGCTGGGGGGTCAAGCCGGGAGCCCAGGGGACTTGGCGCATAGGCATGGGTTGACCCAAAGGGAGCCTTTGCTGCTTCTTTTAAGGCGATTTGGTCTTTGAGGTCCAATTACCCAAAAGTCTGTACGCACCCTAAGCTTTTTTTTATCGTTACGAGATGTTTTTAAAAGGTTCTTCCCATCCCAGCCTGTGCTACCACCTCTGTGTCTGCTTATAAGGGGTTTTTTGAGCCGTAGAAGGGTGAATCCTGTTGCATTAAGCATCCTATTGATTGCAAACACACCACTGGTAAGGAGTTAGCAGCTCCCATTAGCTGCTGGCACCCCGCTTCTGCCCTGGGGTCTCTCTGCACTGGGCAGCTGGGTCAGATCAGGGCTAACAAAGTTATTAATTGCAAAGGGGGTTGCTCTGCTCTCTCCTCCAAATTGCAAACCAGGGATCACCTGGTACATATCTGCAGCAGGCCTGTAATGCTTATAATAAAGGGCAGCCGGGAAGCTGCTTTATAGGGTTTTTTCAGTGGGCTAGCTAGCTCTGGGGGTGTCTTTACCCTTACTTTGTCTGAGCACAGGCAAAACTCAGTTCACAGATGGCTTCTGGGGTAGCTGGTTGTACTTTCGATGTGCTGCCTGGTGGAACAAGCATGACGTGCTCTGCTTTCTCTGGCCGTGGCCCGTCTCTCCTTCAGCAGCCAGTGCAAGGCAGGCGTTTCTCCTAGGAAAAGTGGAAAATAAGAAAGCACTGACAGCTAAATATGCTCTGCCAAGCACAGAGGAGGAAAAGCTATCCCTGTCCTTTCGTGAAGTGTCGAAGGTAAAGTGAAATAGTCCTTAAAATGTATATTTTTTAATACAGGTGTTAACCCCCCCTGTCTTTTAGGACTTTAAAACATCTGCAGAATTTATGTGTTGCCTTAAAGTTACCACTATGTGTAACGACCGTGCTGAGAGCCTCTTGTAAGTGTTGGGGCTGCGCTGGGGGCTCCTCTCCCCAGCTGCGGGCCCTGATCCTGCTCACAGGCCCCAGGGTCCCTGTGGCTCTTGCAAAGCACCAGGGCTGCCCCAGCGCAAGGTTTCGGTGGAGCTACGAGGGTTTCCACCGCCTCGTGCTGCTGCGTGCTTTAATTAGGGGTATCGTTAAGATCCTCTTGCCCGGCCAGGACTTGGCGGCCGCAAAGGCCTTCGCTGTATCTGGGTGCATGGAGGGTCGCCAGCGATCGCGTTGCAGTGGCTTGATGAGTTTCTGCCAGTTAACAGGAGTCGAGGGTTTCCTGCGAGGGGAGAGCTGGAAACCTCTTAGCCTCAAAGCTGGAGGCTGCTCTGTTTGCAGGGCAAGAGGGGATCCTAGGGATTTTGTATTTAAGCGTGTTCTCAACGCGTCGGTCTGCACATCAGAGTTAAAAAACTAAGTACATTTGGTCTTCATAAAAAAAAAAAAAGCTCCTAAAGTTTTGGAGTTTTTAATAAGAAAAAGAAAAGCTCTTTCTTTCCCAGTCCATGGGGCTGAGATGAGCAAAAAACTTGGGAATTAGCTAGCTTAGCTTTGATTTTTTTTGGGCTTAAAAAGCTGCTTTCCAACTTGAAGGCAATTTGTGCTCTATTTTATTTCTAAGCACACTTTCACGATGCTAAAATGCAGCAAAGGTCAAGCCTTTTGTGAGGTCTAACTTGAATTTTGCTTTCAAAATAATATATATTTCGGATTTGCGATGCATTTGGGCCGTGGGCTTTTACAAGATGAGAAACCTCTCTCCAGAAGGGATCTGAAAACAGACCTAAAAACCCGTGAATGAGATTTCAAGCAACACTCCCAACCCCGCCACGTTTCGTTTCATCCCCAGCTTGGTGTCGGGTCCCGCTAAGCGACCCGTGGGGCCAGCAGCAGCATCGGGCTCGGGAGCATCGTGGTGTTGGTGGGCGGCAAGGCGACGGCAAACGCTGGGGGAAGGCAGAGGTTATTTTACCAGCTATGCTGTTTACCCCATACTTTCATTTTGAATCTCGCTTCTTCCATCGCTGTGTGCGTTTGAGGTGTCTGGATGCCGGCAAAACCCAGGGGTGAGCCTTCACCTGCAGATTTTTGCTGGGGAGGCAGAGGACCCGTGGGACATAGCTGCCTTTCCAGGGCTCCCCGCTCTGGTGTGATACTTCATGTGGTACTTCATGTGATCCCACTATAAATTATTATTGAGGAGCGAGCCGAACAACCCCCCGAATGAGAGTGGTGCCTCATTTGCTTCTTTTTTTTATTCTCTGCTCCCCGCCCCCCCTTTCAGGCATGATTAGGCATCATCATTCAGTTGTATGTTGTATCTGCTTCAAGCCCATTAAACCTTGTTGCCCCTCCATCCCGACATCTCCTGAACCTCCTCTCCCTGCAGAAGTCACCCTCTTAACATTTGTCTTCTACAGGGGTCCAAATAATCAATTATTCCCAAGGAAAGATGGAGTTGGAGAGGGGGAACACAGCAGAAAAAAAAACCCCATCCAAAATAGGGCCCTTATTCCTTAATTGCACTGGATAGAGTTACACATCTGGTAGAGGCTTGTTGGTTGTTGCTATTACTTTTATTGCGTCTTTAGCGGTGATGAAGTTCAGATGGCAGAACCAGTGGGCCCCATTTTAATTTCGTCTGGCCTCCCGTAACGAGCACGATGTGATCCCCGGGAAGCGCTGGCTCGGCTGCGGCTCCAGCGGGCAGGCGCTCGCGTGCGGCGGCGATGGGCAGAGGTGGTGCGGACGGACAGCTGGACAGGCAAAACGCCAAATCTGGCAATAGGGATGATAACGGGTGGGTGGAGGAGTCTGTGCTGTGTGAGCATCAAATACTGCAGCGAGATGGATGGGTGGGCGGACAGATGGACAGGTAGATTTTCATGTCAAAACCCAGAAGCAAGATCACGAGGTGGATTTCCACCTTTTTTTGGTGGCTGGGGTGTGTGCGTCGTGATGCTTTCTGAGATTGCTCTAGCCCTGACGGCTCTTCCCTGGCGATTTCCATGACCCTGCGGGTTTCCAGTGGCAATGTATAGAAGCTCCCACCTCTCCCCAAATGTCTGCAAATGCATGTGTCTAAGGGCTATACAGGATTCATTTACGGGCCTCCTGTTGGTGGGCTATGTGCATGCAAAATGAAGGTTGTATTTGGCTTCTAATATTAAGATCTATATTCCATATTGTGTTGACCAAGAAAAACAACTCAGCCCCCGTGCTGAAGAATGTGATGGACTGATGACTTTCAGAAACATACTGTAAATCAAGGAGGCTAATAAATACTTGCTATTAATAAAACGGGGCTACTGCCTTTCAAGTTATTTTCACGTTTTACAACATCTTAAAATTTAAATGGAATGAAAAAGGCAACACTTCTGGACCTTCCCTCTTCCCCTGGCATGGCTGTTGCTAAACTTAACCTCCTCAAATTCGTGGACAAGACAAGTTTTTCCTCAATGAGAAGGTCTAGATGGAGCAATAAACCCCTTGCCCGACCCCATGGAGCTGATGAGGGGCTGACCCCAGTGACAGGGTCCCCTTGGCAGGAGGTGGCCTCTCGCCAGGTTGTCCCCATGGTCTGGCAGAAGATCCCTAGATGCATCAAAGAGCCTGCAGCTACAAACTGTACCACCTGCGCCAGTTCATGCTAAACCCTTAATGCTTCCCAGTTGTGAGCAAAGCTGCTCCAGGTGGGAAGCACGGGGCAGAGCATCTGGAGGCTGCTTAACCCTTTCGGTCGGGTTTCTCTGGGTCTGCGCCCCATCCGTAGCAGGAGGTTGGGTGAAGGTGGTGGTGGCCAGGGACCTCCTGCGAAGCACACCTGCAGGCAGCAGAAAACGGGGCTGTGAACTTGCTTCCTGAGTATCCCTAGCAGAGCTGGTGGTGCCTACGGGGACGCCAGATCAGACTCTTTAAATAGCTGTGCCCTTGCAAACCCGGGACACTTTGGGCAGGGAGGGAGTAGAGGACAGAGCCCTAAATAAACCTTTATTTTTTTTCTTTATGTGAGTGTCTGTCCTTTCCCTGACCTCCTCTTACAGCCCTCCGTCGGCGAGCAGAGCCCGGTAGCTGTGCCGCTTCGGTCCCCCTTCCCTGCGGGCCCGGGTTGTCCTCTGGCAGCCCTTGTCCCATGGCTCGTGTCCGAAAAAGCCCCCGTCGGTGGGTGGTGCCCCGCTCTCCCCAGACACCCCTGCACCCCTAAATCCAGTATGGATAAAACTTATTTTTTTTTGTATGTTCTCCTCCCAACAGATGTCTTCCCTGCTGCCTCCCTGGCACGCTCCTCTGGGGTTTGGCTTTTCCATTCGGAGGCATTGGGGAGCAACATCCCTTCGGGAGCTGCTTTGCACCTGGCTGCTCCTGTTGGTTTTTGCTGCCTAAAATCCCCTTTTTTCTCTTTTTTCCCCTTTCCCTCTCTCCCCTGCTGAAGAGATAGCACCTTCTGCAGCTGTAGTGATTAAAGGGGAGGGGAAAAAAAGCTTATTTAAGTACAGCCTGGCAATATAAAATAAGGTGTGGAGGTGATGAATGATCCCGGGGTATATTAAAGCAGGGGCTGGCATTTTCGACATCTCTCCTACCTGCGGCGTGTTTGAGCACCTCTGAGACCGGCTGTTTTGAAATGCCGAGCATCCGCCCCCGGGCCCTAATTCGGGCAAGTTTAAAAACGTCCTCTGGGATTTAGTCAAGTCGTTGCTGTTTTCCTCTCCCGAAGACCCTGGTGCTGCCGTATGGATGTGGGGCTGGAAGGGGACAGGAGGACAAATCCCACCCCAGCCCTGCTCTGCCTCCCAAGGGGATCAGAGGATGGGCTCCCCTGGAAAGTGCGGAGATGGGGAAAGCCTCCCTGGCTTTTAAATGCTTTTTAAAGGCTCTTGGAAGCGTATTCCCGGCGTTGCTGTAAGAGGCAGTCAGGAGAAAGGGGGGGAAAAGAAAAGAGCTCATTGCATGCGACTAGCAGGGCAGGCACGGAGAAATTATGCATTTTTCCGGACTCTCTTATTCCCTTCTGTGTATTAAACATTATTTTAATATTCGAGTGACAATGTTTTATAATTAAGCTAAATGTAAGAGACAGAGTACGCTGGAGAGCTCGGCTCGGTGTGAGGAGGTGAGGAAGGTTTCCACCCGCTGCCCAGGATTAACCCCAGGTTGCAGCATCCTCCGCGGCCGCGCTGGCAAGCACGGCGCCTGGCTCTCGGAGGCCAACGCGCCCCGCACTTCG
Organism: Platalea leucorodia; assembly: GCF_965183815.1. Lineage (NCBI taxonomy): Eukaryota > Metazoa > Chordata > Aves > Pelecaniformes > Threskiornithidae > Platalea > Platalea leucorodia. The sequence continues at coordinate 4,101,697 of NC_138825.1, read as the reverse complement.
GCGAGTAAAACCTTTAACTCATAAAGGTTGTAATGTTAATACAGAAGAAAAGCCTTTTAAAAAATTACATTAGTTCACAGACATCTATTGAACTCATGAGGGGAAATCTAGCCCCTGAGAGATAGCAACTAAAGAGCTGAGCCATAAACCAGTATGATAACATCCTTATTATAAGATGCAAATTAAGGGGCCCAATTCACTTTAAAAAAGCATTATGAGTATTTAATTTTTCTAGTGGGAATATCTCTGAAGTTGGCCTGTGTGTGGTTTTTCGTGCTGCGTACTTAAAAAAAAAAAAAAAAAAAAAAAAAAAGAAAGTCAGTCAGGCCACGAAGAAGCTGAAGGCAGAGTCGAGGATGCTGAGCGGTGGCTTGGGTGTCAGCAGAAGTGGCCGGTGCTGATGGTGGGCAGGAGAGCGTGTGTTCACACCGGGTTGGGATGGGGAGACCACAGCTCAAGCCAGCAGCATCACCGTGGGTTTCCGAAGGTGTAAAACAGGGTCTGAACCTGCCCTGGGATTTAAGTGTTTAATCTCTAGAGCGGCTGGCTGGGTTCCCACACATCTCTGGCTGGCAGCTCGGTGCTGAGACTGGTGCCCCGCGGCTCAAGGAGAAGCACTTGGTTGAGCACCCATCTGACTTTTTTTGGATTTTCTGGGCACCCTGCTCCCCGCCCTTGGCATTGCATCTCCTTTTGGGGGGCGGCTGGGCTGCCGTGGCGCTGCCGACAGCGTTATCGGTTACGGGTTATAGAAAACAGAGCCTGGTGAAGGGACCGTGGGGCTTTCGGGTGCTGTGCTTGAGGTGGTTATTCACGCCGGGAGCGATTTGAAGCTTCACCCTGTCCACCGAGTTTGTTTTTTCTGGCCATTTCTTGTTTCCTGGAGCCTTTTTAAACTATTTTATTTTATCCCCCCCCCCCCCCCCCCGAAGTTGGAAGACAGCATAATCGCTGCTCTTGCCTTCGCCCTCGCTGTTTGTCAGACGCCGGAGGTTAAAGTCTCGAGCCAGAAGGAGGACTTGGCACACAAGGTGGGGACAGCTGGGATAAAAGGGAGAGAGCCTCCGAGTGTTTGGTCCGCTCTCCATCCAGCTTTAGGGTTGAAAGGTCAAGATTTTTTCTAAAAAGCAAAGAAAATGCGGTACCCTTAATTCGCATCCTTAAAGACAAAAGGCCTGGTTCAGCCGCCTGCGCGCTGGAGCCATCGGGAGGCTGGAATTGTCTTCTCAAATGTAGGAAATAAAACAAAACCCCTACCCTGAAAGATTGCTTTTCAGGCGGGCATTATACGGCTCTCCTATATAATGCGCAGAGGTCAAGGGTTGAGCAAAATAGGGAGACCAGGTAAATAGGTTCATTTGAAACCCAGGGATTAGATGATTTTATTTATTTTGCGCAGTTGTAGAGCATCTCTCCCGTTATGGGGATGAAAACCGGGACGGGACGGGGGCTGCCGGCTCTGGACCCAGCCCCGCAGCTTCAGTTTGGGGTCGTGCTCTGCTCCCACACCGCAGCCGCTGCCTCGGGTTTGGGGCGTGACAAAACGGGGTTTTCCTGAGGTCGGGTTAATTGGTTGAGGAAAACCCTGGTCTCCAGCTGGACCCCAAGGGCTGAGCTCAGACCAGGTCTGAGCCACGCGCTGAAGCCTGTGTCTCACCCCACAGCTGCCTCCCTATCCCCTTTCTGGCAATTGAATACTAATTTGTTTCCAAACCGCTCTTTACAAGGAATATCACTTTTTAAAGCTGCGCAGATGCACGCAGCCAGCAAAGACCATAAAATAGTGGCAGGTAATGCCCGCTGTCAGGCGCTGGGCTGGCCAAACCCTTAGAAATACAGAATCCTTGCTTTGAGGATTTTTTTAAAAAAAGAAAATAAATCCAATATATGCTTCTTTTATCTTGTTTAGGAATCATAAATTTAGCATGTAACAGGGTTAGCGGACCGGCTAGGCAGCTGTAAGGGGCCATAGGTTAGTTAGGCTGGAAGTATTTATGGGGCTGTCGCTCCGCTGATCCCTGGCGGGGGCTGTGCCGAGGGAGGCTCATCGCTTGTTGCATGTAGCATAAACACCGATTAAAACAAACAAACAAAACAACCTTTTCTGACAGAGCAGGCCATGCCACGGTAATCCTCCTGCAGATATCTATAAAAAGAGGTGTTTTATGAGTGTGTTTTCCTCACCCCACCCTAAATCCACATAGGAGCACCCGGAGCATCGCATGTACACATGCAGGTGAAAATCGCCTGGCTGCGGAGCCAGATGGGGAATTTTGCTCATCATTTGCAACGTGAATTTTGTGGGAAGGCGGAGGGTAAATATCAGGACAATATAAAGCTCGTGGCCAAACCCCAGCGATAACCTCTCGGCCAGGCATGCTGGCGTTTTCCAGCTCGCCGTGCACCCTCTAAACCTTCCCCTCCCCTTGATTTAGGAATAGGACCCTCGTAAATCCTTCCGACTCGGATGCTTTATCAGGTGCCCCAGCTTCTCTCTGCGAAACCACGGTGCGGGTGGCAGGGGCGAACATCTGCGCAGGGGATATCCTCCCGCTCCTGCTCCTCCGTGGCCGGCCGCTATCGCCGCGGGGAAGGCAGTTGAGGTTTTGTAGCTTTTTAGCTGTGAAATGAGGAAGGATGTTCTTCCTTGTGGTTCGCAATTACGGTGTAGAACGTAACAAACGTATTTCTGCATCCCACCCCAGATTCGCTCTCCTGCACCCGGGCTGAGATAAGGGGCGATGCGTCGGAAAGCAAAACCCTACGGTGAGCGAGTTATGAAAGTGATTGTAAAAGCTCCTCAGGAGATTAAACATGTGTCTGTGCTCCTGTGGGGCTCTAGCGGCGTTTGGAAATAGCATTTAAGATCACATAGCACCTTGCTTAAAAAACAAACCCCCCAAAAAACCCAGCCTCCCGTTGTGCCAGGGTTGCAGCGGTTGGGATCCCGATGCCCTAAATCCAGCCTCCGTCTTTAACCCTGGAAAGTCTTCAGCTTTTGGGGGCAGGTGATGTATTCGTGTCTTGCACGCACCCTTTGCACACGTGGGGGAAACGCTGGTGTTTGCACCACCAAAGCCTAGAAAGGCCCCGGGATTAGCACCAGTGAAGGGCTGGCTTCTCCCAGGAGCTGGGCTGGTCTGTCGCTGGGGATGCTCTGGGAGGGCTGACTTGCCTGGGTATTGACCAAGCTGGGTCCGACTGCTGCACCCTGCCCAGGTGCCTCCCCAAAGGGCTGTGTCTGCGACCCCAGAGACCTCCCCGGACAGAGCGATGCCCGATTTCTGGTTTGCCGTCACTCCAGAGATGGGTCCTGGTCCAGCTTGACAGCAGCTCCTTGGCAGCTCCTTGGGAGCTGCTGTGGGGATGGATGAAGCTGGAGTGTACTCGCTACGTGTGCTCCAAGTGGTTGGGGATAATAAGTGGCGAAATAGTGAATTACTGATTTGCAAGCAGCACAAGCGGCTGGCTTGTACCCGGCTACAGGTCCTCCTTCCCAGCCGCGTGCTGACCGCAGCGGGTCGGGTTGCCGAGGGCTCCCTGGGGCACGTCCAGCCGCAGCCGGGATGCTCCTGGGCACACGTTTTTTGGAAGAGCGTGGTGGGGGTCCTGCTTGGGGCCAGATGTCTTTCCAGAGGTGCTTCTCCTCATACCCCCCTTTACACCTCCTTGCCATGAAGATGGTGCGAGGTCTGGTTTCTCCCTGGCTCTGATAATCGCTGGTGCCAGGGCTGGAGCAGCAGAGCTGTTTGGTGCAGACCAGGGCCACCTCTGTTTTGCTTTTGTGAGGGCTTATATTCCTCTTCTTTAAAGGCGAAGACCAACCCCCTTCTTGAGTTGCACTGGGTGGATTTAAGGAGGGAGAAAGAGCAGTGGGACTCCTGGAAATACTTGATGATACGTGATTTTTTTTTTCTTTTCTTTTTTTTTTTTTTTTCTTTTTAAATTTTCATTTTGTTTCTTGCACTGCAGTGAGAAGGTAGAGGTGAATCCTCCCTGGATAGGGAGGTGCAGCTGGGAAGGGGACGATCTTTGCCGATGGCCCCGGCGGGGACGTGCCGCTGCCTCCGCCGGGAGCCCCCGCAGCCGGGGCCCTTCTCCCCGCGCTGCTCGGCAGGTTTCGGCATGACTCACCGGAGCCTGGGACGAGGTGGGGTGTTTTCTTCCAGGTCAGGATTTAGGTGGATTGGCAAAGGGCTGTGGGAATGCTTTTAAGGTGTCTTCTTGCATGTTGTTTTTTTTAGTTTTGTTTTGTTTCTCCTTTTTGTTTCCCTGCAAGCAGTGTCAGGCTCTCCCGCTCTGCCTTCGCCTGGCAGATGAGCGAGGAAGGGTTCAGGCTGCTGGAGATACGTTTAGCAATGGTTTGCATCCCACCCTGTAGCTTTGCTCAGCATCTTTCCTCCTCTTCTCTCCACCACCCCTCAAAACCGCTCCCCGCCTCCAAAGAGGTCAATGCCTTCGCTCCCAGCCGGGGGCCACCAATGCACCCCCGTCTCCTCCCTCCTCATGGGGTGCATCAGTGATGGGAACCCACTCACGCTTACGTAGGTATTGCCACAGTTGGAATAATAAAAATAAGAGAACAAGAGTGATGAAGCTGCCACGTATCTTTGTAACACACATCTAAGTCTTTCAAGACTCGGAGCTCCAAGGCTTGTGGAGAGATAAATAATAAGCAGTAATTAAAGATGCACACGCTGAATTGCAAGAGGTTTTGCAGCGGACGGACGTGCCGTCATGCTGGTCCAGGTCCTCGCTGCGGGATTTTGGGGTGGCCGCGAGGGTCTGCAGCTGAGCAGCTGCTTGCATGTGAGAGAGGCTTTACATTTGTGTTACTGTTATTATTTAACGTGCATTAATCACTGCAGCTCCAGCTCTGCCGATGCAGGGCTTACAGCATGGCTATTGCCCACCCAGAGCCAAGCCTGGCTGTGCCCCCCGGTACCCCGTCTGCTGCAGATTAAAGATCTCGTACCACCGAGCCGGGCTAAACGCAAGGTTTTTTGCCACTGGTTCCCATTGTAATTATGTATCTGCATGGGATAGACCCGAGGGCAAACCGTCCTGGCACTCCATCAGCGCTTTCCTACGTGCGCTTCTGGGAAGCGGAGGGACAGCCACATGCATGACCTGTTCTTCTGGCCTCTCCTCAATCGCATTGCAGCCTCAGGTGCATTTTTAGCTCCTCTGAAATATTTTGGGGGTGTTTTTTCACGTTAGTGCCTCAATCACTTTTTTCTTTCTTTTTTTCCCCTCCTTTGACATGTCCGAACCATTTCATCCCATTCTTAGTATTGACATAAAAATGCAGCTGAGAAAACACTGAAGCTGTTTCAACAACTGCCATGCTAAGAAGTAAAGTAAACCAGAAAGTAGTTATTACACCGAGAGCTTCCTCTTTACATCGGCTGCGGGGGGGGGGAGAAGTGAGAGTACTTGGTAATTAGATTCTCTCCCTCATCCTAATTGTGTTACCAATAAATCAGCTCTGAAGATCTGTTTCTTTTTAAGTTTTCTTGAATTTAGCCTTTGTCTGAGAATCTTGGAACAACAGAGCCGCAGTAAATATGTTTAACCTACAGTTAATTACTGGGGTATTTTGGCTCTGCCCTGTGGATGCTCAGCCTGTGATGGTTAACCATTGGCCTCTCAGAAACCGGCCTCCCTGCCGAACCTGGGGTGAGCTGGTCCCTCGTTACCCACATTGTTTAAGTAAAAGTGCAGGAGGCTTTACGTTACGGGATAGTTTGGCACACACAAGAGTCTGATGGAAAAAATTAACTTTTCCTCAGCATGCCTTTTCTGCCCTTTTTTCCCCCCCTCTCTTTTCAGGGTTGGTAAAAGGGCAGGGAGTTTGAGTTTAGCAAATGCCTCTTATAAATACCTTCTATAATTTCAGGGTCCTGGATCCTGAATCCCTTTAAGCTGCGATTAAACCATATGTGTATTGTATATTTTCTTTTTTTGAACAAGAGAGGATGTTTAGTTAATATATAATTACGTGCCGGGGCCATGGGCTGCGGATGGGCACGGGGAGAAACCCACGAGCGAAGAGAGGGGAGGATGAAGAAAAGCCCTCCCGAAACTGTGCAGGGTGTCCCTTGTCCCTTAATGAAGGTCAGGGCAGACCTCTATCAGTAAGAGGCCAGTGATGGGCGCTTATCGGTGACCTTCCACCGAAACCTTGCGCTGTTGAAACCTGGCGGTTGCACAAGAGGCAGGGCGGCAATACGCGGTACCGTGCCACGGGACTGCCGGTGAGCTCGTAATAGACCGCAGCTCTCAATTCACCCGCGGTTCGTGTACGCCATTCGCTTTGATGCGCTGGTTCACGTGCACCGGGTTACGTCCCGATGACACACAGCCAGATGATTTATCAGAAAAAATTAATGCTGATGGTTTAAAAAAATAAATCCTTGGTGAACATGATATAAATTCTGGATTGAAGGAGTTTGCTGCCCCCCCCTCCCCTCCCCCCCCCCCCCGCTCGACTCAAGTCCATGCTTTGCAAAGCTTTATTGATATCATGCATGAGTTTCTTCTGGGTAGGATGACAAGGACCGTTGTGTTGACAATGCAATCACCTTCAGGAGGAAAAAGAGGGAGTCATGCCCTGAAAACACAACCACCCTTGGATGATTTTAATTGGGAAACTTGGGTAAGAGGGACACTGGAGCATGCTACCTCTGTTAGGAGAGCATCAGTGAGGCTGGAGCTGCTCCACAATGGGGGATGAGCCAAGGGTGATGCCAGCACTCAATGCGACCTCACTGATGGGGCACTGTCCCATAGGGTCTGACCTAGGCGGGCAGAGCCACGTGCAGGTCACAGGCTCCGCTGACAGCCCCAGGCATGGCCATGGAATGGACTAGGGCCAGGAGCCATCCAGGGAGCCCAGGCAGGAGCAGCAAGAGATGGGAACAGAGATGGAGAGGACGGAGGAGACAAGGTTACATCCTTTAGGATTCAAAAACCTGGCCCAGTAACCCTCTTATGTTACTCAGAAAGCATTCAAGGCTGCTCTGCTTGGCCAGGGATGGGAATGGCCTTCAGCTGTGGCCATGCTGTCCCCTCCCATAATCATCCACAGGTGGGGGCACTCAGCCCACTTCTCCAGCAGTTCCTGATTACAGAGGTCTATCAGGAAACTGATAAAGGCATGGGCTAACAGCAAGCTCAGGAGCAAAGGGTTGGAGCTGAGCTTGGAAGGAGAAGCAGCAAGTTGTGCTCCTGGGGTGAGAGGTTTGTGCATTTTTGGGTTTGCCTTGATGCTCTCTGGATGCCATAGAGGGTCCCCTGCACTGAGTGGGCTGTGAGTGCGTAAGGGGTCCCAGTGCTGGCCAGCACTGGGGTCTGCTCTGGCCTCTGCAGCCTCGTGCTTTCACCTGAACTGGCTTTGGTTCTTTGGCTGGACCTGGGAGACAACGCCTGTGGTCTTTGTGTGTGGCTAGCTCAGAAAAACATCTGTCTGGGCTCAAAAAACCTCTGAGACTGTGTAAGGCTGTGCTCAGAAGTGCCAGCTTCCTGCAGGTACCCAGTGTGCTCTGGATATTGGGGAGCAAAGCTGTGTTTCTTTGGGAGAAAAGAGAGGATGTCCTTGCCTAGCTCACGGAGGATGGAGGCTTTTACAAGGTGCTTCCTGTTGAACTTCACCTGTGTGCCATGCTAAGCCTTAGGTGGCACCTCATCTCGACTTGCTCATCTACATGACCATCTTGGGCTGTTTCTGATGGGGAGGACTGGAAGGTCACCAGGGAGATGCTCTCCGGGGGGCAGGTGAGTGGTACGCGTACGCTGCTCTCTGCTGCTCCTTTTTAAAGTAGTCTTGTCTTTAAGATTGTAGTTTTTTACAAATATTTGTTATCTCTCAAGGATCTCCCCGTGCCCACGGTATGATATCTGCAATATAAATTATATCACACCATCCTTCTCCCACGTTTGCCATGGGGGGAAGCTTAGCATGGACTCTACATTAGATTTTTGGAAAGCCTCTATGCCTGCACCACGAGCTCAGCTTAGCCCTTTATCTGTGCAAGAGAAATATATTGGGTATTGCGAGTGTGCAGGATTGGGTAGTGCTTTTTAGAAGACATACCTCTAGAGTTGGAGGCACGGTCTGTGGTGGCGTATTAATTGCGAGAAGGTGTGTTGCTCCATTATCCTGGCAGAAATACGTTTTTCTTCCCTGTACCTGACAATTCACGTTTTTGGGAAGGGCTGCGTTTTAGTGCTGCAGTCGGCAGAAGACTTCAGGTTTCTGGCAGGTTTAGCTTGGGGGTTTGAAGTTCATTGGAGGTCCCTAAGTACTGCTGGATTAATAAAAATCACCAAACTATATTGCTTGGGGATATCAGCGTCTCTTATAAGTGCTGAAAGGGAGGGAATATTCAGCCTCTCCAATGAGCGGCTTTGTACCGTGACTAGTGTTTTCCTTGCTGGTGAGTCAGGGATGAAACCATGAGGGGTTAATTCCTCTTTACCTTGGGGAAGTAGCAGGGGACCTTGCAGAAGCAAATGTGGCGACCGGAGACCAGACTATGTCAAATTGCCAGATTTTGCCATTGAAATGGCCTCCCTTGGCAGTTCTGCAAGAGGTGGGATGGGGATGGGGCTGGAGGGAGGTGGGTAGGAGGATTTGGAGCTGGTGGACCCCCACAGCTGCTCCTGCCTCTAACTGGGGTGGATGGAAGAGGAAAGTACAGCAGATGCTGGTCTTGCACCAAAGGCAGACCAGCTCCTCTGGTCCCAGGTCCTTTTTTTCCCTTCACCCCCTCCCTGGGTTTGGTTCCAGGCAGGAGACCCAGCTCAGGGGATGCCTTTTCTGCTTTTTTTCCTCATCACAGAAGCAGCAGGGCAGGCTTATCCAGTGCTACCAGGTGTATGACTGGGGTCTGCATGGTGCTGAGCTCAGCCCAGGTCTCCTTGGGACACAAGGGTCCATCTCCAACACCACCAGTCTTTGTGGTCCCTCCCCCTCCCTTGGTGAGGTTGCATCACCTTGTACTTGAAGACACCACAGCCCTGGTCTGTCCCTCAACCTGCCCCCCCCCCCAAACCTTCCCTCTGAAAACCCCAGCAAAGGCCAGCTTTATTCATTTTTTTGGCAAACCCACACTACAACTGGCTGGACTGGTTTGAAGATGCCTGGTGGCAGCTACGGCCTCGTGCAAGGTTGCTTCAGGATTGCATCTCCCAGGCAATGAGTCACCAGGCTGGTGTGATTTTGCACTGTTAGGTGTCCATCCCGCTATACGCCCAGCCAGAGCAGCCTGGCTTCATCCCTTATGGTCTCACCATTGCCCAGTGGTGCCCTGAGGTGAGGTTGGTGGTGTTAGCTTGGAGGAAACGTAGGGGTTATCTTGAAATTATTTTGGCCATCCCTTTGCCTCCCTTGGCATCTCCATCTCTGGCATGGGGTACCTGGCTTTAGCTTTTGAGTAACTCCAGCAGCAAGGATTGCAAAATAAAAGCTTATCCATTAAAACATCATCCTTGACTCCTGTGGACCCTGAGCCGCTCTCATCAGTTCCTGTTGGAGCGATTAAGGATTGCGCCATTAGTCTACTGCTTAATGAATATTGAAATGCTGTCTGGAAATGAAAAGGCATATGTTTTCTGCGACACAAACAAACCAGAAGTATTTTCCATTGCGGTACGGTCCTCTAAGTGTTGGGTGTCACCCCGCTGGAGCTCCGGTGGTGCCCTCATCTTTGAACTAAACTGAGAAGTGGGGATCTTGTGGCTGGTAATAGCGAGGCCATTATTTTAAGGATACAAATGTTTAATGTACAATAACGAGTCACATAATGAATGTCCAAATGAGTGATGTTTTCTTTAGTTTTACGTTCCCAGAGGCGCAGAAAGTATTGGTCACTTTGACACAGAAAGCAGCCAGGCAATTACACTGGCGTGCTCTGAAAGAAGGAGATTTTATTTCATAACGCAAAACTTGAAAAAAGGCCCAGAAACACCCTGTGCTTCCTGGTCGCCGCTTTGAATTCAATTTGCCTCCGCTCTACATTAAAAAGGGACGTGGGGTTTAGGACTGTATTTAACTATGAGCACCTCTGAGCTAGCGTTGGGTCTTTGGAAGTGGGGTTGAGGAAAGGGAAGCAAGAAGGCATCTATAAACGGTTTCTTCTTTCCATGGAAAGAAAAATTAAAATTAATGCAAGCTGGTTCCCCTCTGCAGCAAGGGGGATGCTGCTGGAGGGTAGGGTACCACCAGCCAGGAGCAAAGCTGGCTTGCTCGAGACGGGGTGCTTGCTCTGGCTTGCCGCGTGCCCGCGGACGCACAGGTTTGGGTGATGGTCTGACTCCCCCGTCGCTGCGTTACCGAAACTACCCGTGGCTTTGGCGTAGCAGGGTTTTGCCCAGAAGCTTTCAGTACCCTTTTTTTCCCTTATTCATAAACGAGTTAATGAGAGAAGCTTTGCAAGATATTTTGAGAGCTTAGGACTTAAGGCTCGATTCTTCCCTTACCGAAATTTCGGGGAAAACAGCACCGCTGCCATTTTAGCTGGGCAGGACGAATGAATTATTTGTCATGCTACAGAAGACAACGAAACCTGGGTAATTTCAGCAACAGTAGAAAACTAGTCTCATACATGCGCATGCAGGGGAGATCTCAAATGAAATGTTGCCTTAGAAAGCAAAGTTCTAGTGTTCAAAAAAAAAAAAAAATTCCAGGTTTTATCTATTTTACCAAGGGCTAAAATGAATTCTTATGTATATTTTATAAGAATATTTGTTTTGTTTATAGCCCAGCATTAAGGATACTTTTTTCTTAATAAGCTCATGTCAGAGCTCCCGTAACCGTAGCCTGAAGGATATATTTTTGCAAAAATGAAAAATGAACATATTATTTACCTATCAATACCGCGCAACGTTGATCAATGCAAACCAGCGGCTCTCCCCCCCGCTCCCACCATTACAGGAGGCGGGTCGCCCTGTCTGGGCAGTGCTGGGACTTTATCTGTAATATGGAGCTTTCAACCGCTGGGCCGACAAAATGCCTCTCTGACAGCCAAGCCATTAATTACCATCATCTGAGCCTAATTCATTCATCCCTTTCCCTCTCATGCAGAGGGACAGGGAGGGCTGAGGGCACTTGGGGAAACGTAGGCATGATTCCATATTCGTTATGCGGCGAGCGCTGCCTGCGACTTTGTTGGTTGCAGTGGCTTTAATTGAATTGGCTTGCCAATAAAGCTGTTGTCATTCAGTAAGTGAATTTGTTGTACTACTCGCACCACAGCTGCTGCATACAACCAGGCGTTTCCTGAAGACAAGCCAACCTTGTGCTACCCTGGCTGGAGATTTTTTTTTTTTTTTTTGCCTTTCCCCAAAACTCGTCCATAACGTGCTGCGTAAGATCCTTTCGGTGTTGTGTCCCACCAGGGAGAAACGGGGCGTCCCATGCCTGAACCCCTCTTGCAGGGGTACGTCGCAACCCCAAAAAGCGGTGGCTGTGGGCTGGGCGCTGGTAATCCATCGGGGTGTGGGACCGGCTGGTCAGCCCGTGTGTTTTTTCAATTAAGGGGCTCTGACCTCCGTTACCCTGCGCTGGTCATGATAGAGCATCATTGTTCCTCGCAGTAAAAATAAATATGGAATATGACAGATAATATATTTTGTTAGTCAGGAGCTTAGAGTCCCATTAAGAAGTCTAGCAATATTGATAAAACAAAGCAACATTAGGAGAGACATTTATTATAGGATATGTAGGCTGTTGGGCCAAAAAATACTCCAACTTTCTGCAGTTTATAAAATATTAGAGAAGGGGGTGGGGGGGACTGCTTGATTTATGGCAGCTGTAAAGTGATACTGAGATGAAGCAAAATATCTAGAGGTCTGAGAAAGCATTACTTTTGTGTTTTAACGTGTGGGACGAGCGTATATGCGATAGCCCAGAAAGCGGTCCGCGAGGCAGCCCGGCGGTGGCCAAGGACCATCACTCCCTTTACAAACACCTCATCCTTCTCACAGGGGAGCTGAGATGCAAACCTATGTCAACGCTACCTCTGTCCCCTCTTCTCTACCGGGTCAGAGCAAAACCCCATATTTTATCACCCTCAAAGAAGGGGGGGGAACAGATCTGGATCTGTTTCAAGACATTGTGGCCAAGTCCCAACTCCGATCGGGATGAATTACTTTTTCTTGGTGCTACACTGAGCTGGGGGAATTACCCCAAGAAAAAAATTTTCTTCAGAGTGTTTTGTTTTTTTTTTTTTTATTACCTCATAAAACATTGCATTGAAATCTGAGTTCATTCCATTGGATTTCTCCAGATTTATGCTTATTGTAGATTATTTTTAACACATCCAGAATATGGGTAGGTAGGGTATTTCAAGCTTGCTGCTTAAATTGGATCGTGCTCAGCTGGATGCCTAACTGAAACTGCAGGAGCTGAAGTAATATTTTGGGTGTTGATCTCACTTGAGGTGAATCATAAAATTGAAGAGATAAGCTGGCAATTAGATGGTTAAACTAGTACATGAATGTTTCTAGACATCCAGTAAAAAAAATAAATTTTGTCCTATATAGGCTCATGTTACTTGAGTAATAACTCATGAAGAGAAATCTAAAATTGATTGATAATGGTAAAACTTTACTTGACTTCAGTACCAATGGACATAGCCTGTCGTGGGGACCTGTTGCCTTCAGTGCTGGGAGCCTGCTTGTACAAATCTGTTGAAGTGGTTTTGGCAAAGGCTGCGGTGCATATTTCCAGCCCAGGAAGAGTCACTTTTCCTGTTAGCTTGGGAATAAAAGTATATCGAGCATAAAGCTTGAGGGCCTTAAAGTAGTTGGCTTGTCTCATCTTGGTGGGGGATCAACTCTAGGAGTAAAATCATGATAGCAAGTGTCCCACTGATGTGTATAAGACCATGACCTTTTTCCCCCTCACTGTTTCTTGGGATGTTTCCTAGAAATTAAGGTGCTGATCTACAGCTCTAGGAAATACCTGCGTGGTCAACCTAGATACGTCAGCCAAAATGCCCGGTGTTGGGCAACGTGTCTGGAGGCATGGGGCAGTGAGGGTGTATCAGAGGGTGCATTGGTAAAACCTGGGATTTTAGGGCAGGACCATGTGAATCCACAGTAGCCACCTCTCCTAATGGTTTTGGGGTGATGCTGGGTCCCAACAGGTCTGTCTGGCAAACAAAGTCTGCACCATTAGCAACCCTCAGCTGATGTGAAGGCAGCAGATGGGTTGGTATCTTTCTGCTGAATGCAGGTGCTGAGTTAGTTACGTCAGAAGCGCATGGATAAAGTGAAATAACCCAGGCAGGATCTGTTGTTTGCTGCTGGGGAGATGATGTGTGATGTGTGGAGGAAGCAGTGGCAGCACTGGGGTGCTGGGTCTGGGTTTTCTCCTGGTTGGGAGGGTTGGAGGCCCTAGGGCACAGTGAAGCTCCCCAGCTGTTGGTGGGACCTGCAGGTCTCTTCCCATGCGGATGAGTTTGTCCTCTTTCCTGCTGCACCAAAACGCACAAGCTTGGGTGTCCGTGACATGGGACAACCCGTTGGGTTGGAGCACTGTCTGCTGGAGCTTCAGCTCAGCTGGGGGCAAAGAGGATGGGGCAATCCTAATGGTGAATAACCTGTGGTTTAGGTTATTCTAAGTAACCCAATTTACCTTCAACACTCCTCTTAGAGCAGTAATGCTCAGTAAATGGCTGTGTCAGTCAATTATAGACTTATGGTAGCTGACGACGTTTTCTCCTGTCATCTCTTCCCACCACTCCCCAAGCCTCTGCCAGAGAGGACAAGCCCAACGACAGCAAGCACACATGAACCTCAGTAAGTAGTGGCAAGCAGCCAAGATTAAAGTTCATGATAACTTCATATTGTCTTTTCCTTTCCTTGGGTATAATATTATGTATGTGGAACGCAACTGCGTTACTATTTTTTTAAAGAAACAAGCTGACAAGGGCTTTTGTATGCCTGTATCTCCCACACTATTAGAAATAAATTTTCAGTATTAAGAGCCATGTAGTTCTTAATTAGCAGCTAATAAAGTAGGCTCTTCTTTATTTAGAAGGGTTATATTTTTCTTAATTCTTCTGTGCCCTCCACATTCACGGTTTAAGAAAATTGTGCAGAGGTACTGACCTTCCTTTAGAATGAGATTTCGGTGCAGAAAACACAAATAAAGCATAATTTTTCAGAAATTGAGGTGAATGATTGGGAAAGCAATGACTTGGAGAAAGCAGACTCGAGTGAAAGGGAACTGACCACTGAAACCAGACCCTAGAAGCACCATAAATACAGGTTTGTAGCAGGCCAATGTTTATTTTTCTTCCTCTGTGGCAAGCATTGCTTTTTCCCTTTAAGCTTAGTAGGGTTGGCGAAAGAAAAAAGTTCATCTGGAGGCATCTTGGGAAGGGAAGAGGAATGTGGTGAATAAATGGTCAGATCACAAAACCTGGTTATAACTATCTGAGTGGTTCTCACTGAAATCTGAAATAATTTTGTGCACCTTCAGCTCATTGACAGTATAAGCTTAAAAACTTTATTTCATTTGCCAAGTTTGTGTCAAAGTAACCTATGCAAAAAAAAAAAAAAAAAAATAGTCTGGGTGTGTGTAAGCTTTGGAGTCAGGGGGGAAAAAAAATGAAATTCCACCAAGGTTTATGAACGCCTGATCTGTAAAAATTAACTCGTGTCTCTCCCAGCTTGTGGTACAGGGAGCTGGTGGGACGTGCATCCCGGTGCCAACCGGTCTTCGTGTCTCTGCTAGCTGCGGGAGGGCTTGGATCCTCTACACCCAACCCTCCGCTGGCTGTCGAAGGTGTAATTACCTGCGTGGGTGGTAAAATGGCCCAGGGCTCCCCGTTTGCATTTTGTGCAACTGGAACGTACCCTCCTTGTTCAGGTAATGTGGCAAATAAAACCCTAACAGGGCAGCGGCGAGTGTTGATGAGGAGTTTTGAAATAGCATGAGAATGGGTTTTATTACAGTATATTGCTTGCTGAAACTGCAGGGCTGGTGCAAATAATCTATTAAGAGAAGGCTTTTGTGAAGCTCTGTGGCTTTTTAAAGAGGTTTATGGCTTGGCTAGTGATCATTTGCTGTGTTAAAGTCTGGAGGTACGAGTCTTCATGGGGCCACGTTGACATACGTGCTGCCTTGTGTCGCAACGGGTGTGGAGGTACCTGCAGCTGAAGTGATGGGGCAAGATCCCAATCCTGCTGGAGCAGAGTGCCTACATGGGGGACACCGGCATGGTCCAGGCTTCCCCAGGGCTGTTACGTGACCCTGCCTTGGGTTTTCTTTGTGTGTGCAATTTCCACCTCAAACACCCGGGCTTGCGCTCTTGCACCAGCAGTGAATTGGATGCTTGCACCCTGCCGTGTACTAAGTCAAGCAACTTCTTTGCATCTAGGATGAGTACTTTTTTTTTTTTTTTTTTTTTTTTTTTAATTTAAGGCACTGCTGTAAGCAAGGTTTGGCACACATGTTTCATGGATGCGGCAGGGGTCTTGACTGTTGCAACTCTGCTTGTGTTGCAAAGGAGAGCTGATGGGCTCCCTGCTGCGCTCCCCGGAGGCCAGGATTAGACCTTCCTTGAGCTCCCCTGCCTGCCCGTGTGACCTGAGACGCAGCCAGAGCTTCAGTGGTCCAAACCTGCTGGTTCTAAAGGGCAAAGCTAAATGCCAGGTACACGTGGGAGGGGATCAGCTGAGTCTAACCTCTGACAAGTTTGTCCATATTCTTTTGCAGCATCTTCATGGGCTTGGTCATTTCAAGCCTTGCTGTGTGCAGAGTTTTATCTGCTTTCCATGGGTTACCTGTGCTCTTACGTCCTTTTTGGAACAGAAATCGAGGATAATTCAGTTTTTTTCAAGGCTTCCTATGGGCATTCCCCCTTCCTCCTGGGCTAGCAAGGGCAGTGCAAGGAGGACCATCTACCCATAGCCTGGCAGGTAGAAACTGCCCTTATCTGAGAGTACTCTGTACATGGTAGAAAACCTTGTCTGAGGTCTCCTATGGCCTTAAAGGCACTGGTCGGAGCTTGTACATGGGTCCTGGTGGTTCTGCCTGTTTAAATGATGTGTCAAGTGGTCGGTCCTGATCCCAGCTGCAGCTTTTGTAGACTGGTGTGGTACAGGGGAGCATGGCAGTGTCTCTTTAACGGGGTGACTTGATGTCGGTAGTTAAGAGACTCGTGTTTGGTTTGAGTCTGTAGTGAACTATATGCTACCTTTTACTTTTGCAATGCATATTTAAATTTTGCTGCATACAAAGCCCTTGCGCATGAAGCGTCTTTCAGACATACAGAACATCCTGGTTGTTTTTTAGTCCCATGTCCAACTGAGTTGATTAGGAGATATCACTATTGCTGCTAACAATTAACCAAGTCATACGGCTCAGACCTGGGTTTTGCTGGAGAACATCTTGCATTCACCCCAGTGGTAGTCTGAGTTGGGTGCCTCTCAGCTCAGCTTGGGAACAACCCCCTTCAGAGCTGATGTTTGCCCTTCTCCAAGAGGTCTTTCTTGGGTGGACTTGGAGGTCTAATGGGAGTCTTCGCATAGCTACATCATATGACAGTAGCTCTCCATTTGTATTTGTATAAAGATGATGCACCAAGGTCCTAATCCAAAACCCTTTGAAGCTGCTGAAAATCTTTCTGCTGGCGCTAATGGGCTTTGCTCTAGCTCTGCCAGTGCAGAGAGTTCAATGAAATCAGAAGTCAGAACCTGCAATAATGTGTGGGAGAGATGCAGAAAGGCTGAAATTAGCCCTAGACAAAAAAAAAGGGGGGGGGGGAACCCCAAAACCAACAAAATGCAACACAGGTGCTTTTCTGAAACTTTCTCTTCTGTTTATTTCAAAGTACTGTAAAAATGCGATTTCAGTACTACAGGGCTTTTCGTGGAGGCAATGCTTACTCTGAACAATTCATTTTCAGGTGATCCCTTTCCATTTGCTCATGCTCACCAGGAAGGGAGGATAGCCAGCTTAAAGCAGCTGGCCTGTGTGGAATTCACAAAGATGGGAAACATTCTGGAGCTGGGAGTAAGACTGACTGCCGTGCTTTACTGCAAACCTTTGCACAAGCTGGATGTTGCCTTTCCTAGTCCAGATCCTGGAATTGCTAATATACAGTTACTTGGATAGGGCTAGATCTGCGTGCAGTGGAAAGATGGGCATCTGTAGCAATTTTATTGAAGCTGAGAGGTGCTCTAGATTTACTGTGAAATGACCAAAATGTAGCCTGTAATGACATTCACCCATAGACCTAAGAATATTCTGCAAAATACAGAAACCATCATGAAGCTTACGTTGCTGTGGAGGATACCATGGCACAAGAGGGGAGGGATGCAAATTGCTCCAAGGTCCTTGGTTAGGTTTGAACATCCCCGATCTGATTTAGCTCCGTGTGTGCTTGCCCGACTCCCTCCCGTTGCTACCGGGCTGAACAAGTGCGGACAAGCCCTGTCTACAGCTGCTGCCAAGACTCTCCGGCTCTTTTCACCAGTTTGCCCAAGTGCTCAGGCGATAAGATTTGTCCTGCCCTGTTTTTGCAAAGGGATTTGGTGATTGCAAAACATGTCACATTATTGACTGGAAGTTGTTACCATCTGGTGGCTGTTTAGATGGTCTGGTACTAATGAGTAGGTAATCTCAATCGAGTTTCTAGGGGACAGCTGTCCTCTCTTGCTTTCTTCCTCAGGATCATCCACATCATCATTGTACCGGACACTAATTGGCGTTTTTATTTGCAAAGACGAGTTACGAACGGTCATGGAAGCACTTTCCACCAGAAATGCGTTGCGGTGTGTGGATACGGTAATAGGAGGAAAACGGCCTTTCCAGCAGCTGTGTTGTGTTTTATGTGCAGAAAGGATTTCAGGATTCTAGCAATCTTATACAAGCCTTAAACGCTCTAAAAAAGGAATCAAAGGATGTAGATGAAGTAAGATGAATAAAAACACACTGCTATCCCCTTGGCTTATTTCCTAACCCTCCCACAAGTCAATAGGTGCCTGCTCCAAAGTGCCTTGTCTTGTAAATGCATGCCTAGAAAATGCAACTTGGAACAAAAAAAAAAAAGTCTGTACGTATTCTGAGTTGTGATCAGGTGGAAGCTGTTCAGAGGCAGAAGCACAAAATGGTTGCTGTGTTCATGGTTGTTATGGGTTTGATGGTATTTGAAATGTTATTCAAAATCATGCGAAGGATTTGGGTGGAAGGTCCTCTACTCATGTGGAGGTCTCCAAGGGACACGTTTGCTGAAAATCCTGACACACCTTGAGGACAGAGATGACTAAAGCTTGTTCATAGCAGAGCACGTGCTCCGTGTTGGTGGAGTCGAGCTCCCTGCAGAGCTCAGCTTCTAAAGGTGGAGTTTGGGTTGTCTCCTTTTGCTGTACCACGTCTCCAAACGTGACTGCTGTCTGAGGCTTTGAGTAGTTTGCATCTGGCTTGGACTTCCTTGTTGGCAAGTCATTCACGACTGCAGGTGGTTATTTACTTGTATGCGGTTCCTGCTATCTCCCTCCTTATCTCATCCTGTCTGTGCCAACTTCAGGCTCTTCTTAAATCTGAGAGGAGCAGTGGTGGCTGCGGTGGTGATGTGGTGTTAATTTGTCTGACTGCGCTTATTTTGAGTTCAGGTCGGCAAGCGCGATATCTCAGCCTGTTGGAAATTACTCGTGGTGGCTTGCTATCGTTGCATGTGCTGTGCTTTCTTTACTTAACAGAAAAATACAACATTAAATACAATAATAATGACTGTCTAAAGGCTTATTTTGTGGAAAAAAAAAAAATATTTAAAAGCTGTGGAGCAGGTGGGGGGTTGAGGCCAAAGAGGAAGGTAGGCTTCATCTTCATCATCGAGCCATATGTTTTATTAACAGAATGGCTTGATCCATTAGGTGCTCTGCAGAGGCACGGTGTAAAGGCGTACGCGTTGGCCACAGATGTGCACGTGGAGCAGCCGCACTGAATCACCTGTCATCCTGTATGGCTGGGGTGAAAGGGGAAGCTATTTACATAAATTATTGGAGAGCAGTAAATATTATTTCATGATATCACATCAAGATTAACTTAATCAAACTTGATATTAAGAGGCAGAATGATTTGCTCTTAGTCAAAGACACAATTAAAGAAGGTGCTTGAGGGTAAAGGAGAGTGCCTACTTAAGAAGATTTTTATCACACAATGGGTGATGGGTTGGGAAGCTGATAACCAAGATCTTAACTCCTTTGTGGATTTTGAGGCAGCGGCCCTCCTAATTTTAGCAGCTGTTGCAGTTTCAGGAAGGATAGCACAAATGAAATGCAGGTTATTTTTTCCAGGAACGGAGCTTGGACTTGAAGGGAGAGGTCTCTTAATCTTTTAAACACCTCTTTCTCATTTCAAGGGTTTCTGGAATTTTTGCAAAGATTCTCTTGGCAAAATTCATCCAAAGTAAAGGCAAAACCATTAACACGTCCCAGATGGACTGGGAGTCTGCCTGGCCTCAGTTATGCTGTGGGTCAAGATGCTGCCTTTTGCTGACTGGAGTCTGTAGAGGGTTAATGTTGTTTTAACCTTCTCTTCTCACTGCCACTTTTCTCCTGGCCAATAGATCCATTTCTGTTTAATAAAATAATGTTACTTATTTGCTAGGAATGTGGGTTCATTTATTATTTAGCTAACTGGAAGTCAACGTCTTGAGTTTCCCAACGTGTCCATAGCATATGATGTGTTTGTAGCTCTTCCTGAAATCAATGGATGCTTTAAGTGAGAGTTCAGTGCGTATTATCTTGCTGAGAGAACAGATCCCTTGTTTGCTTATTGCCTCTAGAGTTGGCTGTAAGTCGGTTACTCTTATACAAATTACATTTTTATAGAAAAGTAAAAGCTGACCCATTTGGGAAAAAAAAAAAAAAAGTCCTTAGATAAGTCCCTACTTCCTTTCCTTTTTGAAGAAGGCTGAGCTTTCCCTCACTCTTGTTGTATTTTTTAATGAAAAACCAAATTCTCAGTTGGGGGGAGCTTAAATTGAAAAATCTTTGACAAGTCTGAACTGCACCCTCTCTTTATGCGAAGCGTGTCTTCCTCGGTTTCCAACAGCGTCAACGCTGCTGGAGGAGCTGGGAAAGGTTAAAGATGCGCTCAGCGCATTCCAGGATTAGGCCCATTGTTTAAGTAATAACACTCAATCTCACCAGCCCATGTTTACCACGAAGTCTTTATTTTTATTTTCCATCCAGTCTTCCTATATGAAAGATGTAAGAGCTTTATTTTTCTATAGCTCTTTCCCTGTCCTTGCTTTCCTGGTGTTTTCATAACCCACTGTGCAGAGTTATGTGGCTCCTCTCCCTGGGGTTTCAGGTGACTGAGAGGAGAATTTGGCCCAGGACGTTAGTAAACTACTTGAAAACCAAACATCTGTAGCTTAATTACTATAATGTTGGTTTGGATCATCTGAAAGCGATGCATAGCGTTGGTTCTTCAGCATCAGCTTGTAGGGTGTTTGGGTGTTGTCAAGGTGTATATCTACTCCTTGTTTCAGTGTCTGAGTAATGCAAGCATTTGTTGCCACTGGACAAGTGGTCTGTGCCTTCTCCTGGCCGTGCTTTATTGACCATCTCTGACAACTGCCACCTGATCACGTTTGCATAGGCAAGTTTGAATTGCCTAGCCATTGAAAGACCAGCCCTAGCACCACCTTGTAGCTGGGGCTTTTCCCTCTCTAGCTGCTTTGGGTACCTGCTGATCATTGATTTGCAGTGAGGACAACACCTTCTTTTATGGGTCCTTTTAAATGTAACACATTTAAGTCCACTTTTGCCAGGCCTAATTACTGTAGCATTGTCCTCCCTCTATTTTTTTTTTTTATTAATAACCATAGGTACTCGCATCCTTTTCCCCATCCTCAAGATGAAGATGCTTGTAGGTAGAGAGTTATTAGATATTTCTGTAATGGTATTCAAGCTGCAATACAGCTTCACTAGTAAGGAGATGGTGGTGAAACTGAGAATCATGATGTCCATGTGGCCTTGGCCAGGGAGTCTACCAACATAACCTTGGAGGCTGAGAGCACAAGCAAATGCGGAGCGCCCTGTGTGCAGCTATTAATACACAGTGTATGTGCTATATCTTGTTTCCCCCAGTCTTCATTATTTAAACTGCTCTGCACTGGGGAGGAATAATCTCCTCTATAGTGAAGATAAGGGCAAATCATTCTTGCATTACTCGCTCCTGAGCCCCCCTCTTTGGCGATGCGATGCCTCCCAGGTCAGGGGCTGTGCTGACTTGCCTCTGAGGACAGGTCTGCAGCTTGCAGAGGGGATGGAGCCCAGACCTTTGTTTTGGGGGGGGTCCTTCTCTGACAGACCTTGTGCACTCCCCTTGGTGGTTGTACATCCTTGCTTTGCCTGGCAAGCTATTTAAGCTTGTACAGTGGAGCTTGAATGTTACACTAACACTGTTTTCGTATTTCTAGAGCAGTCTTCAGTCCTATAGTTTTCTGATTTGATGCTGTATGTCCTGTATCCCCAGTACTTAGCAAGTAAACCTGTTGCAGAAATGGAATTTTCTATACGTAGCTTCCTCTTTCCTACCGCTATGGGAGACCTTTGTTATCTCAGCTACTTGAACCCTGCCAAAAACTGTGCAGCTTCTGGAAGTGCCTGTTTCTGCCCAGCAGCTGAAGGGGGAGAGGGGTGACACCCACATTTTCTTTACCGAGGCTGAATTTTTTGGGTCCTCTCCAGCATTTTGTTGTACTTGCTTTGCTCAGCCAACTGCCACCTGTGGCAGGAGAGATGTGATTTGGGCTCAGTCTATGTTGAAGGAGAAGTCAGTGAGCGAGTGGCCTGTTGGCAGGGTTGGGGATGGTTTAATTACTACCTGATAAATCTGAAATAGTAATCGTGCTTAGATCATATTCCCTTTTTATCATGAGTAGCCTTAGCAGTAGCTTTAGCCATGTTAAATACCCAATTTGTCATGGAAGGAAAAAAAGCTGGTCAATTGTTTCCTTTGCATCTTAATGCTTTTGGGCTCAGGAACATCTGAGTAACTATTTTAATGAGAAGACTTCTGGTGAAATGCAGGTAAGATCTTAGACTTTAATTGCTCCTGTGAGAAGTCAGTCCAGGTTAAATAACAGCACTCAGCTTGTGCAGTGGGGTGCAGAGCCCTTGGGAGCCGGGGAGGGGAACACCGCCGCCGGGGACGGCTGGGGAAGCAGGTATAGAAACAAATGCAATGGGTGTTGTTGGTGCGATATTACCTAATATTTCTGCTTTGGGATCACTGTGATGAGTATTTTGTGGAGACCTCAGTCAACAAGATAAGTGCGGGCATAGCAAGGTCTCAACCTAGGGAAAAGTCAAGTGGTGCAAATTGAAGCACCTTGCCTCTGGCTCAGCTTGCTTGACCAGGGCTTATCTGCGGGTACAGCGTTTGCTGGAGATGTGGGCTTAGTTCTTGGTTATAGTTGAGGTTTTGTGACATTTGGAAGTTTCAATCCAAGTCCCAAACCCAGGGATACAGCTTATTCCGTGAGAGGATTGTACAGATAAATTCATGTTTGCGAAATACTTAAGAGCCACTTAAGCATATCAATAGGTTTAGAGTGTTATTACTGCACGGACTTTGATTAAATCCATTCATGTCAGATCTCCTCTTAAACATTGTCATCAAAAGCTTGTGCTTTTTTAGGAGGTGTTTTTTTGTTTGTTTGTTTTGTTTGTTCAATGTTGATTTCCATTCAAAGTTTGAAAAATCTGAGCCAGCTCTCCAACTGCTTGGAAATGTTCAAAGCTTTTTCCAGGCTTATTTCTTTCGTCAATAATACTGTAGTGAATTGCAAACTTGAGCTGCAGAGACTTTCAGTAAGTCTTAATTTTGTCTTTGGCAGCTCTCTAGGTCTCTGCCCGCGCAGCCCCGGTGAGCTCAGGTTCAGGCTGCTCCCTATAGGGATGTGGGAATGATCTGGTGGGGTTTTTAAAGGCAAGAGTAGGGCAAACCCAATTGAAAATGATTCTGTTGCTTTGGCTATGACTAGGCTGAAACTGGGAAGTGCTTGCTCGATGCTAAGGGCAGATGAACGTTAAGAATTTGATGTAATCCTAGACCTCAGGCATGAAACTCAGCTTGACCTTTCCTGTTGGGTGCTTTTGTGCAATCCTACTGGACATTTAGCAACGAGAAAGGAAGCGGAGGAAGGATATCGGTTCAACCATATGTCAATGCTGGGACATAAAGTGACAGGGAGAGGAAGGGCTGAGACGTGCGCAGAGTCACTGGTTAAAATAAGAGCCTTTCTAGGGGGGAACTGGGGGGCTCGGGGGACCGACGTGCTTGCTGGAGGTCACCAGTTCAAATCCAGTTTATGGAAGTAGTGACCAAAAATTATTGTTGTGTGATGGCTGATCCACTTCCTATGTCCGATGAGCCTCGCTCTCCTGTGGTCCTCCCCTGCCTGATTGCTGGTCGTAAAAGCATTTGCCACAACTGGTCCCTGTTGGCAGATTAATGGAGGGGCTAATGACTCTGCTGGGGGGGCTGAGGGGTGTCTTGTCCCTAAAAGCCAGCTACATAGGGAAGGTCAGGAGCCTGTGGCAGAGCTGTGTGGGAGAGCTTCTGGGCTGCGGTGAGAAAAACAGTAACTCGTGTGATTTTTAAACAACAAAAAAAGCCCTTCTTGCCTTCTTCCTAAAAGAGAAATAGGAATTTTGAGCTCCAAGGGGGTGTGTGTGTGTTCCCCCCCCCCCCCCCCCCCCCCCCCCGCCCGTAACTCTAAGTGTGCCATGAAAGACCAGCAACCTGCCACAAAGTTTGTTAAGCATTTAAACAAAATGGTCCTGGTCTTTCACGATGCTGCCATCGCCTCCAGGGGCAAGGCTGCATCCCAAAGCCATACACTCAGGAGATGGGAACCCGGTACCTAAAGTGGCATGCTTTTAAAAGCTCCTGAGCACCCTTGCTTGCTAGGGAAGGTCTGTGTCTAATAGCAGCCTGCTTGGATGATTTTTGGCAAAACCAGACATTAGCGAGATTATGGCTTTCTCCAGGCTTTGTGGGAGTGCGGGGGAGAAGCAGGGATGAACCCATGGGAAGTCTTCTGTGGTGGGCGGTGTGTGTGTGCTGCGACGGGTGGCTCTGATTGAGGGAGCCGTTTGTCTGGGGAGGACTCCAGGACTTGGAAGTATGCTGCACAGGATAATAAATATGCAGGCTGAAATCGGGGTTTGTACAGACTTATCGCAGGTAACAGACCGAAAACAGCGCTGAGATGAAGATGGGATTGTCCCTGATGAAGTTTGAGGCAGTTCTCACCCCTGTATCTCGTAAAGGGCTGCAGTTTGGTTTCTTGTTGGGCTTTCTCAGCAAAACCCAAGGCACAAGGCTGGTGTTAGTCTGAACAATTTTAACTAATAAATAGCAGCTGGCCAGCCCCAGCATAACACAGCGTGTCTGAATGCTGCTGTGTGAGTTGGGGCTGGGGCAGGGCACAGCCGGGACTGAGTCAGACCACAGCAGCCTCCCCAGCCAGAAGATGCTGGGAGAGGTGGACGTTATGATTTGAGCAGATTCTCAAAGCAAATTTTTTTTCTTTTTCTTGCCAGAAACCAGAGCCTCTGGCTCTGGGCTCATTTACTTCAGACTCGCACTAACTTTAGAGGTTTTTCTTTAGTTGCATGGCTCTGGCACTGAGCTTGAGCTAGCAAAATGCACCAACAGCGTGACATTAATTCTCTTTCAGCAGCGTAGAAGCATGTCTGAAAATAGATGCCAATTTAAAAATAATGTTTCAGGGCTTGCTCAGTGCCAAATCAGACCTTTGGCCATTTATAGTATCCGTCTTTCTGGCAGAGCTGGCTTCTGATGCTTCGTATCAAGATCTGGTGTTCAGTCAAGTAGGGCATAAGGAAATGTATTGTTTAAATGTAGGCAGAAAGATAAAAAAAAAACCCCAAAGCCCCCCCAGACACTTCTCCTTGCCCATCCTCCAAGAAAATACAGTCTCAGAGATGGTCTGGCAGATCTTTGCCAGTGAATAGTTACTGCTCGCTTAAAGGGAACGGCTTTTATTGAATAAAGCTAACATAAATGTGTAAAAGCTCATAAGTTCATATCTGGAAATTTGTAAACCAGAAGCAGCTTGATTTGCAAGGAAAACCTTAAGCTTTCAGTCATTTGTAACAGAAGTTTATTATAACTCTATTTCAGTCGGTTTAGTAGCTGCTTGCGGTTTGTTGGGAGGCTGGATGCGGCGGGAGATCCTACAGCAGCTTTATTTTTCTTTTTTACAAGATCCCAAGAGTTGCAGCTCCACCTGGCATTTCTCTTGCCTTCACCTGTAGGCCTGATCCCTTGATCTCATCCCCCTGGATTAACTTTTAGGCACATGTACAGATCTGCTCACAAGAACCACCCCTTGCACCGCTGGCCCCGTGGTGCAAGCAGACCCCGGTGTGCTCAGTGTCCTGATGGGATAGTCCTTTCTTCAAGTGCATAGCACTCAGGAAGATGTCCTTGAATATCTTATTTTCAAAAACGCTTTCCTTTTCAGAACTTAATTTAATGTGACTTATACTTTTTATTGTTTTGTGCTGGACAATAACAAAACAGAAGTGAGATCTTTGGACAGAAGCGTGTGATATGACAAAAGTTAACTTGCAAGCATTGATTTTTGTTACATGAGGGTGAGAAGTTGCTACCAGCACTGCTTGAGAGAAAGGAAACTGAGGAACGGAGGAGCAAAGCGATGAGTCCGAGATCTTGAGTCGCTGCCAAAAATGAGACTGAGTTTTCTCAGTAACTGGCCCGAGCCTGGGGAACCAACCCTTATAGGAACTAGACGTCAAGACCAGCCTTTCCAGCTTCTGCAAGCAAAAACTGCGTTTCTCTGAAATTAAATCAGGGCCTCTGATGGATGGGGGGGTTCATGTGCACGCGCCCCCCAAGCAAAGCATCCCTGTTCTGGGGAGGCCTCCCCAAAGCAGCCACCGCGCGTGGTGCTGGCTGCGCCGTGGGAAGGCTCCCGGCGGCTGCGGTCGGCCCTGGCGCGGGGATGGGAGCAGAAGAGGGCAGGACCCAGCAGTTCCTTTTTCTGACCACCGCGCCGCAACCGAGACGAGGCAGGCACTCTCCCTTCCCAAATTTTCTCTTTCTAAATTCAGGTTGGAGTCACATGGGAATTTTTTTTTTTGAAACCACCAGCAGAAGTATGAAGTATCGTGCAAATGGTAAAGGGTTTTTATAGATTTGCTCGGGGTTGCTTGCTTGCCCGAGAAAGGGAAAGATGGATTGTGTGGGGTCTTGGTCTGGGTGCAAGGAGCTTGCTCGTTGTTAAAAGCAATATCGATCTGTAAAGGAGGGGACTTTTGAGTGGTTGTCTGTCACAACAATTTTCTTCTGAATCAAATTCTGCTGAAAGAGTGAAGTTCTGGGCTTACAACAAATGGGAGCTTGTGTGGGTCTCCCTCCAGGAGATCCCCGCTCGGGCATGCCAGCTGTATTTTGGAAAGGGTTTTTCCTTAAAATCCCCATCTGATGCGACTGCTGTAATTTGCACAGAGGTGGCTTCACCCAACAAAGTCAGCTGAAGGGATGCTTCAGGTTGCTTGTGGCATCCTCCCTTCTTCCCCCGCAGCCAGTGCCGGTGTGCCTTGGGGGGGAAAAATGGGGAGCAACTTGGTGGTGGTGGGGGTTTTTTGTCAGGAGGCATCCTCATTTTTCCAAATACTTCTGCTCTGCTTTTTCTGAGCATTTAGGATTTTGGGCCAGCTCTGGCCATCGATTCATGTCTAAACCAGCTTTGCTTCAGGTGGGTGAGCACTGTTCCCAGAGACCCAGGGGCCATATCCCCATCTGGAGCGAGCCAGCACGGCCCTGTAGAGCTAGGCTTGCTTATGCCTCCTAAATAACATCCCTAACCCATTGAGTTTTAAGTCAAGAGTATAAAACTTCCCAACCTGTCTTAACCCTTCCAGGGGCTGAGTCGTGGAGGTCTTTTGCACGTGTGGTTTGAGTAGCGGCATGGGTGTGCCTGCGTGGCTCTGGTCTTCGGGTAGATGGCAGAATCAGAAAAAGCAGTAATTACTAAGGTACATAGAAGCTGGCTATTTGAATAAAGCTATTTAAGTAGAAACCAGTTATTTTTCTCTGCCTCAAATGACTCCTTTAGCCGGTGCATAAATACCAATCACTCTCCAAACCTTGGGGTCTGTCCGGTGCAGCTGGGCGACCCCCGGGGTATTACCCATGCCATGCAGCACCATTAAGCATCATGCTGTTGCGCGGCCCCCCAAGTGCTACGAGAAAGGAGAGGAGTGTTTGGCTGGCCAGCACTCCCCATATAATCATAAGCCGCCAAACCCGCGTTCCTCTGAAAGCAAGAAAAATAGCCCCGCTGCCTTTTTCTTTTTTTATTACACTTTTACACAAATTAATGTAATTTTCTTTTATAACAGTGCTTGCTGTTGGGCTCAATTTGGTGCAGCAGGCACTTCATAACAAACCCGGCACTGACAGCATCCCTGCGGAGAGGATGCTGAAAGGGGGAGTGAGGGGGGACCATGGAGGCATGGGGACAGGCATGCACCTATCGGCGTCTGCTGCTGGCACCCTCCTGCCCTGCCACACTCTGTCTCCTTGGTATCGCGGCGCTGCTCTCGCTGCTTGTCACTGTCTGGGTGACGATTATCTGCACTGGGGTCTCGAGGATGCTCGAGCTTTGCCTGTGATCAGCGTGGAGCCGTTCAGCCAGAGAATGCTAAAAGCATGGGGACCGAGGGAGCGTTGGTGGTCACCGGCTGTATCCTGCTTGCTGTGGGGGAACGTGAGCGATGCTGCCCCTCCCCGAGCCTTTTTAGCTGCGGTACCCTTGTTGAGACATAAGATTATTTTGACATGGTCTGGGGATCTATTAATCACCGCCGGAGAAGGTTTGTGTAGGAGGTTGGGGATTTGTTGCTTTGCACGAGGCAGGTTAACTTGTCCCGTCCTGGTGCAGGACGCTTGGGCACCCTGGGTGACACCATTCACGAAACTTGGTCATTCCTGGGACAGCTGCTTTCCACGCCGCATCCGAAGGCTGTCAAATTGGATGGAATGACTGTTACACCAACCTTCAGGTGCTGGCACTGGTGACTGCCGTAGGAAGGCGTGTGAGCTGGGAAGGGACTGGCACCTCCTGGGTCCTTCCTCTTTCCCTGTAAGCCCGGGCCAACTCGAGCCCACGGGGGCTGGCCAGAAAGGCCACTTGCTCCATAGGGACAGGCATGGCTGTGGTTATCTTGACATCCCCTCCGTGGAAATTTCCAAGTAAGAATTTTTGTGCGGGGCCCCTGTCTGAGGCCACCAGCTTGCCTTCAGTTGGGGAAGCCACGCACCAAAAGATGCTGGAAGGTCTCCTTAGCAGGAGAACAACATTTTTCTTGACTCTTTCTGTGCTTGGAAATGTCCTAGGGATTAGGAACAGATTTTTCAGGAGATGGAGAAATACTCTAGTTCTTGTGGCAAAACTAATGTGCCTAAATTAAAAAAACCAACCAAACCAAACCAAAAAACAACCAACAAACCAAAAAAACCCACCAACTTTTTAATGTTACTCCTATGAATCCTGGTGCTGGGGCCTTAGGAAAGTACTTGGTATTTTGAATTTGGAGTGCGGTGAAATGCTGTGTGTGGATCTCCATCACCCCTCGTCCTGCTGCTGATGGATTTCTGGGACCTTGGAGCTTTTCTGGTAGCTGCTGGCACTTACAGCATTGCCTGCCGGAGAGCTGCCGGGTTCAGGCAGGGCTGGGAAGGGGCACAGATGGTGCGTCCTGAATGATGCTGAGCCAGGCAGCGGGTGTCACCGTGGCTGGCACAGGTCACTTTAGGTGATGCTAGGGCCTGGGGATAAATCACAGGGCATGGGGAAGGGGGAGTGGGCCACACAAAAATCAGGGTGGGGTACGGGATGGGGGGAGGAAGAGCAAATCTGGTCATATGATTCCCCAGCCTCTTCCTGAACCTGGGCTCTTCATCCTCTGCTGTTCTAAAAGCCTCATTTGTAGAGACGGATAGGATCGCTCTGCCAGAAAAGCCCTTGTTGCTCTTTCTCTCCCCTTTAATTTTTTGGGGGTCCATTCAGAGGCTAGAAAAGCAATTTTGAGGATGCTGCTGGACAGCTACTGTGTTTTGCCTGCACGCTCGGACACCTCCTGGTATTTTTCCCCTTGATTTCACCGCTGCATTCAAAATAAACTCATTTCAAAGGCGTATGTATAGTGCCAGAGAACTTGGTTTTAATAGCACCCCACCAAAATACTCTGCGAAGGGAGGGACAGGGGCAGGGATGGGGGGCCTGATCCTGAGCCCACCCCCTCCTGTCCTGGGGAGGATGATGAAGGGGGAAGCAGGAGTGAACTGGTAGATAATTACACGTATTCCCCATCCCGAGCAGCACCTTGGTGTCGGTGAGATTGTGGGAAACGGGGCTGCTCCAGAGATGAGGGGTGAGACCTCGGAGTTTAAACCTCTGTCTGTGTATTTTTATTTATATATATTAAAAAACCCCTATAAAATCTCATCCTCTGCCCAGAGGCTTTACAAGATGCCTGAACCCGGCGTGCTTAATGACCTTTGAAAAGAACTTTTTTTTTTTTTTTTTTTTTTATAAAACCCAGCCCCCAGGCTCATCTGTTTCAAGGAGTTTCACTTCTACCTCCCCACTCTCGTTTCCCCTTTACCTCCCCGCTCGGTGCTTTTCCCGGCCGCCCTCGCCAGCGCCCTGCTTAGGGCCCGGCCGGGTTAAGGGGAACCCACTCACCAGCCGGGGAGCGGCTGCCGCCGGCATCGCTACGGAGCTCACCCCTAACTGCTCCGACCCTGGCGAGGTGCAAACCCAACAGGCAAAGGGATTAAAATATTTAACGGCAAAATATCAGCTCTGGCTGTGCAAAATATTTTACTTTTTTACTAGTCTGTCTTTGAAAAAAAATCCTTTGTTTTTGTTTTGGGGTGTTACAATAAGCCTGGGATGTTTTCACAGTTATATGTGTATATTTTCCCAGCTGTTTTAACCAGAAAAACTAATGTGCTTTTGATAGCTTGGAAATATACCGTTGGCAAAACTTTGTAAAACTGTGTTACTATGTAGCAAAATGGCAATCCAAAACATTGAATGCTTTGCTTCCTAGTTGAAATTCACTGGGTGGTGCGGCTGGTTGGGGTTTTTTTCCCCCAATTCTTGTAGAAATTAATTTAGAAACGTAGTGTCTTCATTAAAACCGGCTCCCCTATTAATTCAATGCAGAGTTTTAAAAGGTTTTTTTTGTGAATGAGGAGTAAAATATCTATCACTGGGGGGGGGGGTGGTTAAAATAGGAATTATCATTTTGCTTTTAATGCATTTGCATAAGGAAAGATAAATGAGGTATGTCTGGGAAAAAAAAAGCTTTCTACTTTCTGGTTTTAATCACTGTATTTCTCATTGTAATGTGTGATTGTAGGACTCGGGAAGAAAAAAAACAACTGTTAAATAATATCTTTCCATATCTGTACTATAGCATAAATAGTATGTTTGGGATATTGCATGGAGATGAGTTGTTGAGATCATTGGGTTAAAACAAAAAGGCCGCATCGGCAGAGCAAAAACTCTGAGCAACACATAAAAGCAAAGCCAGCACCCAAACAAAAATAGAGAAAAACCACGGGAAGGTAAAACCCTATAGCAGGGAGGAAAAACAAAAGCGATTAGTTAAAGTCCTGCCTTGCCACTGTTTGCCTTGCAAAGAGGGAGGCTGATTTAAAGGAGGAGGGGAAAAAAAAAAAAAAATCGGTGGATTAATGTGAACTTTAATACTGAAGCAGTGTGTGTTTACTGCTGGTGACCACAAGACATAAATCTTGCGAGCACAATGTACAATGCGAGGCAGCCCCCAGGTTTTTTTTCTTTTTTTTTTTTTTCCAGCCTCAATTTGTGTGCAAGTGTGTGTTAAGTGCTGTTGAAAAATAGTGACCTTTAATAAAGGATCGTATCCTGAGACTATTTTCCCAGACACACAGTGACCTTTCAAACCAGACTGGGGTGAGGGGGTGTGGGGTTTGGACTTTGAACCGGCCAGTTCCCGCTGCGTGCCTCTGTTTGCCAGGCTACTTTTTATTGTGTGGCCGGGGAGCGCTGGCTATGCAAAGCAGGCTGAGCTGCCAGCCTCAACCTTTGCAAATCAATTTGTCTGCGCCCGAGTGAAAGATGCTGCGGCGGGGACAGACTGCATCGCTTTGTGCCACCGGTGCTTGTGGCACTCCCGGCGAGCCCCCCCGAAAATGCCGTGTACTTCTATTTTTTTTTTTTTTTTTTTTTTTTTTTTAAATCTTAATTTTTTAATGTTTTCAAAATTTTCTCCTCCTGTAACCCTGGAGGGATGGCCATGGGAAAAAATTGGGTTCCTCTCCCTGACAGCTGCAGCCACCCCCCAAAACCACAGGGGCACCTTGGCCGAGGGGGTGGCAGTAGGAGGCCCCTCCAACTTTCCATCTCACTTGAAGAGAAAAAATCCCAAGCCATCACCCACGCAACATCCTCTACATAAATGCAAACGCTTCCTAAGGGTTAAGGTTATTGATTTCCCTGGGCTGCCCAGGCTCTACATTAATCAGTACCTAAAAATGCCAGGAAAAGGCAGAGAAACGCAATTATTTCAGGTCCTCTAAACTTCAACTTCTCCAGGTGGCCCCTCCCAAAGAAATGGAAATCCCGCGCGTTTTGCAAAGCTGGATCGATTCCTGCGTAAGCGATTAATCACTCTTATACTCTGCAAAAGGTGGGGAGCAAAGGACGAGGGTCCCTCCATGGGGAGCCCCAGGACCCCACCGGCATGTCACTGGCACTCTCCTCCTTTCTCCCCTGGTCTCCTTCAATGTCCTCCTCGAGCCGACCTGTGAAATCGATGGCTGGGCTCCTTTTGCTTTTCTCCTGGAGACTCTTGGTCATCAAATTAATTTTGCTCTTGGTTTCTGTGTGTATCTTGTGAGCTGTCATTATTGGAGCAGTACCAAGGAGCCAGGTGTGCTCACAAAAGTTTTATCCTCTTGCGCTCCACGTTGTTTCAGCCCTCCCCGGACGCCCTTCGGTCATGGTTTGCCTTGTTGCCATGTATCTTTGGAGTCACTGCTTGCCACAGAGGGCAGCTTGCTGATGGGCATCCTTGCTCAATCTGGGCTGTGACACCAAGCTTTGGGTTTTTCCTTTATTTTTTCATTTTTACTCCAATTTTGCTTTCATTCTTATTTCCCTGAGTGTTAGGTTAACACCCTTTCCAGCTGGTGCCACAGCAAGTGGTCCAGGGCCTTGAGTGCATGGAGAAACTACGATGGGGCAGGTAAGGGTGAGGGGATGGAGCATGTCGTTTCCCCCATGGTACCTGCCCCTATAGGAGCTCTTACCCTATGGGGAAGGTGGGGCAGCTCAATCCTTACCCCGGGGCCGGTGGGGACAAGAGGTCTCGTCCTTGCGCAGCTCTGGCAGGGCAGCTGCAGGGCTGTGAGCGCACGTCCTGGGAAGGGGAGAGGAGCAGGGATCTGGATTACTTAAACTTTAAGGAGTTTGTGTTTTAGAAAGACCATAAAAATGAAAGAGGGGGAAAGAATTTACTATAGTCGAGATGGGAAGTAATTATGGTCTGGATAGAGATTTCAGCAGTGGCAGGGTCAAGGTGAGGATGGGCTTTGTCAGTGATCTGGAGGTGGCAACAGGCGGATTTATGGACATGGGAGACAGGAGAGGGAAAGAAATCTCGAGTGTCAAGGATGGCTCCAAGGTTTCTGGCCTTGGGAGAAGGTCAGAGTCAAGCAGAGCACCAACAGAGCCAAAGGCACGGGGCGTTTTATATTTATTTTCAGTAATTGTGAATAATACAGGTGGGAGGGAAAGGCTGTTTTGCCGTAATACCAAAGTGGAGGGAATTTATAAGTAGCGATAGTGTAATGGGTTGTGGAGAACCACGAAAGGCTTTAGGTATGTCACACGAAGAATTATCGAGACGTATAGAATTTGAATATTTCATCTAGGTCAGGTTTATTATGAAGGTTTTAGTAGGTGAGCTGGGGACGGGAGGCCAGTTACCCACCGACACGTCTTGTGTGTTTGTTGGGCAGGACAATCTCTGCCCGTGGGCTGCCCTTTGCAGGAGGGACCGCAAGCTGTGGCTGATGCACTGCTGGGCCACTCTTGTTCTGCCTTTATTCCTCTCTGTATTGGGAGGCTTTGGGGTGGCACTGGGTTTTTGAACACTTACTCCAAGACCTTATTCATACAGAGAATTCATACTTTATTCATACCGAGTTTATTCATAGCATTCTGTCTTGTTAGCCCTCTGATTCAAGGCATACACAAGGCTATGAAAGGGGGGTTAGCAAGTGGATGTGTGCTCTGAATGCTAATAGCATCTGCTTTATTTTTATGTCCTTTCCGACGAGTATATGGTGGATCAGTGTGCCCAGGTCTCGTGCGGGAGTGGGTCATGGATGAATGGTAGCTTTGATTCAGGCCAGCCTAAGGAAGGAACCAGAAAGGCTGGCTGCGGGCAGACAGCACGTTGCTAGAGTCGGGATAAATTCTTTTTTCCCCCGCTTCTGTAGGGAAAACGCGTTCAAAAGTGAGGAAGAAACGGTTTAATTAAAATTTTACATGAAAATTATGGACTTTTTGGGCTAAAAGAAAATCTGACAGCAAAGCCTGGAAACTTTTGACTTCAATCTTCCCTTCTCTCTCCTCTGTGAGGAACTTGCCTCTCCCGTGATACACCTTAATTCTCTTGGACTGTGAGCCCCTGTGTGCATAACAGGAGTCACTCGAGGTGGGACATGATGAGGTGCAGAGGGAGTCCACCACTGGTTACAAAACCCAGTTGCACAAGGGGAAAATGCGGAGCTTGAGGCAAATAAATGACGGATCCCGTAAGACCCAGTGGAAGCCTTCTCCAGTTGATATGGCTTAGTTTGTGGGTTTTCTGTTTAAGTGCTTGTTTCTCTGTCAATGAAAACCAAGAACTACCAGGGAAAACAAAGCTTTGGTGCTTTGAAAAGCAAAAGGTATTGCCTCCCTCCACTGGGGCAGCAGCGAAGACCCACAGGTTTCCTGCAGCTGCATGAAGCAAGATGTGTTGGCTGAAAAGCGCTTTGGTGCTTTGTGGTTGCCTCTGGAGTTGGGTCTGTTGGACACACCATCAGTTTGAGTGTGTGCTGGTGTTTCTGAGGTTTTTTTTACCGTAGAGGTGAGCGATTTGGGTGGGACTGAGCCATGTCTGGCAGGGTAGGCTATGTGAAGAGATGCTGCTTCAGAAAACATAATTTTTACAAGCTTGCTTTAATTCCCTAATCCAGCCTCTTCTATACTTTCTAAAGCTGGCAACATTGTTTATGATCTGTACATCCAAGCACATCAGCAAATCTCTCAAGTCTCACCTGCAGAAGTATATGCGCAAACGCTTTCATTCTTGTTTAAAACTAAGCCTGCGTGTCTACCTGAGGCTTTATGCAGCCATTGAAGAGCAGCTTCTGTCCCCTCGTAAGGCCTGGCAGTGTCCTGGATGGAGGGGAAATGGTTGGGTTGGTGCCATGAGATGGCCTCGTCATAGTCACTGTAGCTGGAAAGCTGCTGTTCCCACGTTTTCTCCATCGGTTGCCTTGTATGCTCTTAGCTAGGATGATTTTGGAGTAATCTCACTGCTTTCCAGCTTTAGTAAATGAAGCAATATTTGGGTAAGTGGAAGAAACACAGTTTGCTGGCAGGGGGAATTTGCAGGAGCTGAAAAAGCCTCTGACGCGGAGAAGGGTCTCCGTGGTTCGGCTGCTGAGCCAAGGTGGCACAAGCATGTAAAGGAAGGATGATTTTAACGGATACGGGGGTCTAATTTCTCTGATGAAACTGAATATATTCATTAAAGGAGGGCTGGTGGAAAGAGGTCACAAGCATACTTGACACTGAAAAATAAGCAAATTTGTAGCCTTTTGAGAACTTGCTCAAGGCATCTCATCCCTGTCACTATTTGAACATATCCTGTGATGCCAACAGTACCACTGAGGTCCCTGGAACACTTTGCCTTACTCAAGAGGGGCCACTTTTTAAAAAGATTTCAAAATAGCCTTTACCAGTACCATTATTTTCTTTTCATATGTTCACCTAGACATCTTTCTGCATCCTTTGGCCTGTCTTGAACGTGCTTCTTGGCTCACTGGCATATCTGGAAAGCCTCCTCTGTGTGTGTGTGTGTATACACACACAAAAAAAAAGTTCTTGGATCTCAATTTACTTGGTTAAACATGAGCCACGCAGTGAGTGTCTTTCCCAAGTCTGCTTTTCTTTCCTTTTTGATCAAGATAAAGACATCTGTTGAATGGTGGGGAAGGTACATTGCTATCTAAATAATTACAGATTTCTTTTTTCTAAGACTCAAAATCATTGGAACTAAACATCCAGGATAACTTTGAGCACTCTTTTTAAAAGAGGATTTTTTTTTTTTTTTCTGGGAGGATTTGAAGAGTTTGGGTTCGGTGCTGCACTGGCTCAGAGCCAGGATGAATTAACCCCCGAGGAAGGGGAGCTTTCTTGATCCTCGTAACATTAGTCATGGGTGCCGAGGATCGAAACCCTCTGGTTTTCACCAGTTACCACCTGGCTGGAGATCTGATTTGTGCACTGATCAGAGCATCTCACGCTTTCTGCTCGGGCTTCGTGGACCTTGGTAGTCGGCTGTCTCACCAGGGCGATGGCTTAGAGTCTGTGGGCTGAGAAACAGCAGCATTTTCACTCTTAGACTTCCCCCTGTCCACACTTGACCGCCTCTGCAGGTGTGTCCTCCAGCTGTGAAATGGACTTGAACGTTACCCGTGCTGTGAAAGATGCTGGTGAGGCGAGGAGGGACGGTGGAGCAGAGCGGAGGGCGTGAGCAGACGCTACTCCTTCCTCCCCATGCCCCCTTCGTCAGCCTTTCCCCATCCTCCTCTTCCTCGCTGTGGCAGCAGATCTGTGCCCCTTTGCAAGCAGAGTTGGGTCTCCTGTCTCAGCCCAGTGAAATCTGTGTTTCCTAAACATATTTAAATGTATTCCCCCCCCCAAGCCCAAAGCCAAGAGGAAAGGGCGTGCTGGCTGGGCAGAGGTTTGATACCTCCAGTGCCTCACTTAAAAGTCTGGGTAAATCAATTAACTGCGTGTTACATGAAACTCAGTCCGTTTCTTTCCTTTTTCTTTCTTTTTTTTTTTTTCTCTTGAAGAAAAAGTTGCATAAATGCCCCTTTTCTTCCCAACTCGGTCCTCAGGGGAATACAAGGAGTTAACGCTGGTATTTATAGAAACAACCCAAGCTAATAACCACTGCGAAGCTGGGAGGGCGGTTGTGAGGTTATCAGCAAACACGAGAATGAAAAAAGAACTGGTTTTTGAAGAATTAAAGGGCTGTCGTACCCCTCCCCTCTCACCCCGAAGTGTGGGACCATTGCGGCTGTTGGTACAGAAATGAAAGGTATTACAGGAGAGTCATTGTGTTACCCAGGGGGGGAAAAAGTGTCTGTCTGTCTGTCTTTTTTTTTTTTTTCTCTCTCCTCTCTCTCAAACTTCCTGGTTGGTCAGGCCGGGGCTGACAAAGGGGAACCGGTCGTGTCCAGACACATTGCAGACTTCTGGCAAAATAGCCCAAGCTCACGAAAATTTACACATTTCCTGGCACCCGGCCAGGCAGTACTTGTAGGACTTGGCATGGCTTTTCCTTCAGTTAGAAAAATGGCCTTCCCCCCCCCCCCCCCCCTTTTTTTTTTTTTTCCTTCTTCTTTCTTTGGTGGGCTGGAGGATGGAAAGCTCCTGTGTGCTGGGTCAGGACTGCAGAAAAGAGTCAGAGTTTGGGCATGGGGACCGGTTCCTGCAACGGCATTTCTTTGACTTAGCAGCATGCGTTGCTCGCTCTCATCCTTGATTCTGATGTGCACGACCTGGCTGCTGCCCCCCTCCACGTGAAGGACCACCTGATGGCCATGGTGATGCAGAGAGCCACTGCCGAGCATCTTTTTTGGGTTGCTGAGAGCATTCAGACTGGCAGGAGGGACATGCATGGGTGGTATCTCAGCCTGTAAATAAGAGTTTTTGGGGAAAATATGGGTCACTTCTTGCAATTTAAGCTCCCTGCCTGGATGTGGGTTTCTGCCCAGCTCCTTGCCTCCATTTCTCTGCGGGGGGATTGAAACCAGCCTCCCGCTGGTCAGCAAACCCTGTGTCACTTCCTTCCCTCCGCCAGCCTCACTCTTTCCACAGAACAGACTTTCAAATGAACGTTTTTGGCTCATTAAAGGTAGTTTTGAAAACATTTTTAGTTCTGTAAAAAAGAAAAAAAAAAAAAAAAGGGGGGGGGGAACCCCAAACATGGGAGCTCATCTGGACCTGGTGGCGCAGGCTCAAAATGAGGGATGCAAGAAGCCCTCACCATTTGGGACAGGTGGGCTAATAAGATTGCCATTTTAATACTCATATCCATTTTTGACAGCTGTCCTTGGTGTGAGGCACCCTCCCACAACTGCACCTCTTTGTCTCAATATTGCTCATATCCATTGCAAACTCCCCCAGGGTATGTTCTCGTCTCAGTCATCGGCGAGCTGTGCATGTATATCCTCATGCGTTAGGCTCGGAATATTGTACCAGCCCCTCCCTTGACACACATGTACTTCATGGCATGGAGTTTAGAATAACGTGCAAGCATCTGCATTGTCAACCAAAAGCAGGGAGAAGAGGGGAAGCTGGAAATGCTTGGCCCGTTGCGGGATCGGGGTGGCTGGAGTCTGGTAGTTCAACGTACTTGGAGCAGGAAGGGGAACCTTGGATTTTGGTTAAAAATTTCAAAGCACAGAAGTGATCCTGGCCCTTGGCCCTTTGATAGACATCCTTTTTTTTTTTTTCTTTTTTTTTTTTTTTCCCTGAAGTTTTAAAGCACTGAAGGTTTTGGCCCTGCAGAGAGCTTCTCTGCTTTTCCTTATCATAGACTTCTGAGCTTTTAATGGGCAGTGTATGAGCAGATTTACATTTTAATCCCTGGCACTCACATCTGGGGATCCTAAAGCATCTTGCACAACCTAGGAACAGTAATGTCTTTGCCTGTTGCAGAAATACAGCTGCAAAGCAGTGCCTGCCCGACAGCGTGCAATACTGCTGCCCTGCCAGGTTCGGGGCTCTGGGTCCGCTGGAGCGGTAGAGGGTGATTGCAAAGCCCATGTTTGGGTTCAAGCTCCCCTGCAGCAGTAGGGTGAAGGAAACCGATTTGGGATTTCAGGTGGAGAGTGCAAGACTCATTCTCTTGGCAGGAAGCAGAAAGCGGTACATGCAGTCAGAACAGCAGAGGATATCTTACGTGGGTGGCACGTAATTACTCAGGAATCCAACCAGGATGCCAGGATTAAGACCACATCTCTTATGAAACGTAACATGGGATCTTTCATATGCACACCATCTCTACTGATCGTGTGGCTGGGGCTCCAGGTTTCCACTTTCTAAGATGGCACCTGCAGTGTAGAGCTGTTGATGGTGCTGAGGGCAGCATCCCTCTCCCAGGTCCTCAGAAGTCATTCTTCTGAGGAATGGACCATGGGCTTTGACCATTTTAATCTGACCTAAAGGTGAGAACATGATTTTTACTGAAGCAGGGTTTTCATGGCGGTAAGGCTTATTGAATGTGTATTTTTTACTTTCCTTCATCTACTCGTCATGGCACAGTAGAGAGATACTGCACTGCTGCTAATTTTCTCTGTGTAATCACCTGAGCGATAAGTTCTTTCACTAAATCCTAATTTCTTCCAGGCAAGAATCCTGTTGATGTACAAACATACGTGCAGCAGAAAGCGCAGTGACTCTGCTGCTGTATCACAGTTCATATTACCGCTTATTGCTGTTTGCTCGGCAGTGCCTCACTCTTGCTTGTTAGCAGCATGGAGGTTTATTCACACAGGTGGTTGAGTCTCACACTCATGTGAGCATTTGGGTGAGCTACCTGTACAAATAAGGATTCAGAAAGTACAGAGGTTTCTTGGATTTTATCTTCAATCGAGGGGCAGGAGAATACAAACCTTTTTGACTTTGAGTGGTGGTGGCGGTGCTCTTCAGCTTCCTCCCTGCCTTGCGAGGGAGCAGTGATGAGTGATCCCTGGTGCCAGGCAGGTGCCCCCTCCACTTCCCTAGATACACCCTCAGCCAGCAAACAAACAGCCGAGAAGGAAAACCCACAGAGGGAGCTGCTCTCTCAGATTTGGGTGGACAAAGGAGGGAAAGTTAAAACTTAGACAAGATGAGACTTTTTTTTTTTTTTGAGAGAGAGTGAGTTCATTTTTTCAGCTCACAACCCTATTTCTTCTGCATATGCATGCATGCACACAGACACGTGTGAACATGTGTATACATGTTTCTCCCTCCTTTTGTCCTGAAGAATATTAGATGTTTGCACAGCGGCGGCCAGAGCGGTTAGATCATAGCAGGAGGTACTCAGCAAAGCCCATGCTGTAGAGCAGTCGTGCACCCTGGTGAGACTCCCTGGGTGGCATGTGGGAGCTATCTTGCAAGGGCTTACTTGTCCATAGGAGGGACTCCATGGTTTGCTGTAAACTTGCTCTGGCAGCAGAGATGGCTGTGGTGCTTGGGCAAGATATCTCACCCTCTTATCTGCTGGCTTCAGATCCAAGTGAGGTCTTGGGCAGTCGATCTATCTGCAGTCTGTTTAAATTCTCATTGGCATCAGACATGTCAGAGTTGCATATTGTTGTAAGGGGACCTAGGATGAGCCTGCCAAGTCGATAACGGCAGTAGAGACTTGAGATTGAGAGAGGTAACTGCTAGGTTATTCCTGGGCTGCCCGTGTCCACCTCAACCTGAAATGTGGAAGAAAAGCTCTATGTTGAGGGGAAAGCATGAGCGGAAAAGAAAAGGTGGCAGACGTGCACCCAGTGGTGAGCTCCAAGGTCCCCATTTGCAGGAGCATGCTCCATAGGGATGGTTGTTAGACAAGCAGCTGGTGGGGCTGTACAGCACGGCAAGATGGGAACCACCCTGTGCTGTGTCCCAAAACTGGGACCCCCAGGCGCAGATGTTAATGGACTAGCTGTGCTCATTGGTTTTTAATTTGGTGTCTTGAACTTCAAGCTGAGGCTTTTCTGTATTTCTGGAAATCAATTGAGTAAAGCACAGCGAAGGAAAGGCATCTTTATTTCATGTGTTGGAAGTCTCTTGGGACAGGAGTGGGAATGGAGGTGTGTGTTGTGGGGGCTGAACTAAAATGCTAGAAGAGATTGCATCAGATTTGGATAGGTTTGTGTGCTGTTTATGATGCCTTCTCCTTGCAAGTCTCTCTGAGCATGTGCTAAGTGAGGCTGAGCTTTGAATTTTATGAGGAAGGTGTTTGTCCCACAAGTACAAATGTCTAATTAGACCTGACACAGCAGAGGCATTTCCCTGACATTTATGCCACCGTCTTTCAATCCTCAGGAGCATGTAGTCCGGTGGGAGGCACCACAAACAATGTCAGAAACAACATAAAATTCTCCATTAGCCACGACCCCCGGAAAAGAAAAAACAACAAACCAACACCCAACCCTCACACTACTTTTATTAGGCACACTAAAAGTGAAAGCAGAAGGGTGGGGCTGGGTTTGTCGATCTTTGCTTGTAGAAAGAAATAAAACGGCTCATTTAAATTCTTAAGAACTGCATAGGAGGCAGGAGACACAATGAGGATCTTGGAGAAGAAAGGCCATCAGCTGAACAAACTAATCGCATGGTAATCAAAGGGGAGTTATACAGAGCCTACTGGGAAGCACTTTAGAGGAGGTTCCAGCTAGGCATAGCAAGGGCCCTGTCAAGTGACATCTTTAATAAATTATAAATTAAAAAAAGCACAAAGGGACACGTAGCAAAACGGAAAGACGAGTCTAAGACGTTTCTAAACAGTACGTGCTCCAAATCTGCGCTGTGATGGCTGCGCCTCCTCCACAGGGAAACTCAGCAGAGTTGTCGCCTTTGAGGACAACTCCTAAATCCCACTTTGCTGATGAGCTCGGTTATCCCTGGCGTGCACGAAGGGTATGGTCTGCGCTTGGAGTGACCTCTGCAAGTTTTGCTCTGGAGGTTCAGTTCTCCAAGAAAGCGGATCTGGCAGGAGCACATTGGAGAGGATGAGGAACCAACCTGCAGAAACGGGGACCAGGCGCTAATCCACAACATCATCTCTGCTAGCCTGGCTTGATGGGCGCTGTGAAAGCACGAGCTGCCATATGCTGCCAAGTACTGTTCTGGACAATAACATTACAACAAGACTTGAATGTTGAAAAAATAAAAAACCCCACTAAGTAATTGTGGGGTGTGTCATCTTCCAAGCACTGCACGAGCATTAATTAAGCTTCACAACAGTGCTGCGTGGTGGGACAGTAACCTTTGCGATGGTCATTTCTACAGGTGAACAAATCAGGAAGGTTTTTTTTCTTTAGTAAAAGTGAAATTAAGCATTATTTCTGATAAACAGGAAACTAAGTTAAAAAGACAGGGGGAACAAAGTCTGCAAAGTCAAAAACAGCTAGTGCTAGCCCACAAAATAGGGAAACAGGAGGTAGCAATAAGAAAAAAAAAAAAAAAAAAAAACCTTAGAAGCAGAAATGTCCCGAACTGCAGAAATGTGTTTGACTGATTTTAACCAAAAGACTAAATTTTTCTGTGGTGCAACTGGCTTCGGTAGAAGTTACCCTGTGGAGAAATTTGACCTCAAGGAAAATGTCTTCTCAAGAGAAGTGGTGGTGGGGATGACTTAAGGAAGGGAGATATGAGCTCAGAAGTATCTAGTGCCTCCCGGGTGGAGACTGCCAAATAGAAATTCCTGTTTGGAGGGCAGGAGTGCCGCCCCTCCAAGGTGC
Source organism: Platalea leucorodia (assembly GCF_965183815.1). Lineage (NCBI taxonomy): Eukaryota > Metazoa > Chordata > Aves > Pelecaniformes > Threskiornithidae > Platalea > Platalea leucorodia. Next base: position 4,059,816 of record NC_138825.1, on the reverse strand, counting down.
TAAGCTTCGGGTCAGTCAAGCATCAAAGCATCTTGGTGCTGTCACTGTAGTTTTAAATCAGCCGTTGCTCTCAGTCTACTCAAGAAAAGCCTTGGCATTAAAATCTACCAGTTTGGCAAAATTCATTTTAGAAAAGCCGGTCAGCATTTGACCTGATACAAATTTGTCTTCCTTCAACTTCTGGCGTTGCTTTTCAGATCTCCTACAAATAATTAATAAAAGCTCAAAATCGGTGTCAGTTTTAGAAGCATGAAAGCAGTCCTACCTGTGAGCAGAGGGCAAATGTAGAATGACAGCCATTTTTTTTGTAGTTTAATTTTAAATACTTTAGAATTGAAATACTGGGAGGATCCTAATGGGAGCTCTGACATAGCCTTAAATGTAGGGTAACCGTGCAAATTCAATATGGTTATAATTGCCATTTTCCCTTATTACAGACTGCGTGTGACCTGTTGCCTTTGCTTTCACTTTCTTCTTCAGCTATCTGAGTTTTGTCACCTTTCTCACAAACAGGGATGCTCAGGAGAAACAGAGCCTGCAGTGTGCTTAAAACAAAACAAAACCAACCCCAAACCCACAAAACAAAACTTTTTTTTTTGTGGGAGACAAAACTTTCTGGCTCTGCTAGCTGTCGGGTACAGCTAGAAACGGGAAATGTAAGAGCTCAAAAAAAAAAAAAAACCACCAACCACCAAACCCCAGAACAAAAAACCCTACCCCAGAGAGAGCACTGAAGATAACACTTTTTATTCCTGATGTTTGTACCAATCTATCAGTTTTTACAGGTATAAAACTGATCTTCCTTTTCTGAAATGTTCCTGCTTTGGTGGAACTAGAGCACCTGAAGAGCATCAAAGCTTGGGGTATTTTGGCCCTCTTCCCTTCAATCCTCTGTGTGCAATGGTCCTGAAGCACTGCAAAAATGTAAATTAATGGGGAAAAGCCCCTGCCTCTGTTTATTGGGTATTGATTTTCCATTTCAACTGGACTGCTCTGCTCAGAGGCGGGGATGACCCACTGCTTAGCTGGCTCCAAGGTTTGACTTTCCTCTTGTCCTAGTTAAACTGAAGCACGAGTTACACCTCTGCACCCTTACTTGTGTGACATCTCCGCTTCTCGGTGCATTTGTGGTCATGTCCAGCAGTTGGGTGTAAAACCATGGGCCAGCAGAGATCAGGCGACTGATTTTTTTTTTTTTTTTTTTTTTTTTTTTTTGTGATGGTATTCCCGCTTCAGGATAAAGATATGGGGGATATTATAACTGCCTATTTGGGCTAATATTGCCCCTAATATTGTTATTTGTGAATGACCAGTTAAAGGGATTGCAAATGGCAGCGCAGAAGCTGTGGCAGGGGTATGATATATCTGAAATCAAGCATTAATTAAGAAACCATGCAGCCGTGGTGTTGCATTGCGGCTGGCTTTGCTCCGCAGGGTTTGCCCAGAAAGCTGGGCCACGTGGTCCCGCCGGGGCGGGGGGTGCCAGGGAGCTTGGGCACATACACTTGGATGATTATTTTTCCTTCGTGTGTGACCGCTTGCTCTTTGAAGACACCCCACATTGTTGTTGGCTTTACAATGAGCGCCGCTTCTTTTGGGGAGAGCTTTCAGGAGCAGCAGGAGAGTTTGTTCCCTGCCTTAAGCGCATGGATTAGAGTCAGTCCTGGGGTCAGGGTTGCTCCCCGGAGGCTAGACAACGGGGGTTTTGGCTTAATTTTTGAATGAGGGGATTGCCTGCGCGTTGTGTTGGCGAAGGGGCAGCGTGTACACGGCGCACAGCGTGTGTGGAGCAAACGTACCCCTGCTCCACATCACCTTCCGCAGCAAACGGCTGAGACCCCAGTGCCTGCAAATTACAGAGTCAAGTGCTTGCTTTGCTCAAGTATGCAGCAGGATTTGCCTAAATTCAGAAAATAATTTCTTGTTTCAAAAAGAAAATAAATTTCTAGAAGTTAAGCGCAAGCACATCATCAATGAAATCAAAGCATGCTAATTCTCAAACAGAGTATTTGAAAACTTGCTTTGACTTAACTGAAAGTACAAACTTTTGCAGTGACAGCAATTTAATGTAGATTTTTTTTTTTCTCTGTTTCTCAGAAGCTTTTGGAAAATCTCCTTCTCTTTTCACATGAAATTGTGTGGTGTTTTTTTTTGTTTTGTTTTTTTGTTTTTTTATGACTTCCTGGAAGTATTCAGGTGACACAAAGTCTAAAAATTATGAGCAAACCTCTTCTCACACTCCTTCCTCCCTCTTCCTCCACTCCTTCATGTTTATTTTGTAAATAAGTGTCACTAAGGTTCCTGAGAAGCAAATACACAAATATTGCTTCCACCAATAACACTGAAACTGTGCTTTAAATTACACTTGTTCCTACCAGCTTTGGTTATTTTTAATCATGGTGAGAGAAGGTCTTTTTCCTGCTAATGCAAGTAATGGGCCCATCTATGGGGAAGCTGTAGGGTTGCAACCTTCATGCATGGCTGAAAGCTTGTCTCAAAATTTAAATACAAGAGGAGGATGGGGCTGAAGACTTGAATATTTATTTTAAAATATTTCTTCTACAGGAGTATTTTTGATCTGCTAAAAGGGAAAAATGCCAGTCTCTCAAATACAGGACTGGTACCGTGCCCTCACCCCAGCGAGCTGTGATGGGTCTGGGCTGCAAAGTCTCACATATGGGTGCATGAACCCAAGTTGGTGCATGCACAATGGGGGTGTAAAAAGTCAGAGATCAGGCTAAAACTGCTTTGAAAAATTAGCCCCGGAAAGCTAAGAGTCGTATTCTTGGGTTATTCTGAGGTTGAACGTTGACCCACGTAATTAATCCTATTGCGTCTGGTGGGTGTCGTTGGGTGAGTGTTTATCTGTGTCAGGGAGGCAATAAATTCTGATGACTTTTTTTTTTTTTAATTAATTCCCACCAATTTTGCGCTGGTGCAATAATGTCACTGAGTTCAGAGGAATGACTCCTGATTTCAGTGGGTGTAACCGGGAGAGCAGCGTCACTGGTTTTGACCAGGCACGTCTGCTCAAATTTTCTGAGCAAGCAACTTGTTGGGATTCCTGCAAAGTCTTTTGAAACCAACTCATGACCCAGGCGCTGGCTGTCTCCTACGGGTCCCGTGTATTGACACTGCTATGGTGCACAGCCCTAGGGAGGGGATAGCAGGATCAGACCCTTCACAGAAAGGCAGATCCAGGGACAGTCCTTTGGACTTTCACACTATAAATGCTCTAGAAAGCACTACTGGTACTACTACTACACTAAAATATCCAGATATCTGCTGCCTTATGACCAGGTGCAGTTATGGGCAGATACTCCACAAAGCGCACAGTACGCTGCTTTGGGTACATTTGGTAGAAAGTCATACAGCTCCATTAAAAAACATGGGCTTTTCCACTGGTTTAAGTCCTCATTCCTTATCCTTTATTGTCTCATTTCTAGTTTATCTCCCTGGCCTATTTGTTCTCACTCCAAATGTCTCCATTTGCTTTAATTAAGCTGTTTCTTGCCAGTTAAGAGAAGAGGCTTGGAGGAAAAAGAGTATCTCTTTGCAATAACAGGGTGGAACCAGGGAGGTGGGGTTAGAAATAGTTTTACTAAGAGCTGCCATTAAAAAAAAAAAAGGACAAACAACTGGCTTTTCCTACGGTGGCAGCATAGATTTTTTGTTTCAGTGTTTGTGGAAAAGTGCCCTTTCTTCCTGGATGCACGGCCTTCTGGACCAGGTGCTCACACGTGGTCGTGTGTGGGAAGGTCCTTTGCCTACCTGAACCTCATGGCTTGCGCAAGTGTCGTCTCTGTTGCTGCAAAACTGTTCTCTGTGTCAGTGGAGCAAACCTCACGTAGCAGTGGGGTTTTTGTGGATGTTTGAAGGTCTTGTGTGTTGGAGGCAACCTGGTGGCATCGCTTTTCCTTGGCTGCTGTAGGTGTTGGCTGGTCCTGGGCGATGCTGTGGGACCCTGAGCTGGGAAATTGGTGCCCAGGGTCAGGCACCACCTGTGACCAAGGGGATTTGTTGGAGAGCTCATATTTGAAAGTTTAGGAATGGGTATCTGAATAATGAAAATTACCTGCTGAAACCCACCCGCACATTAATTATTGGAAATCATTTATCTTCTGTGGTGTTATTAAGTTGCAGATTGAGCAGCAAGTGTGATTAAACTGTAGATAGAGGAAAAGGTCTGCCTGGGAAGGGGACAACCTGCAGACGGAGTCATGGTTTTGTCTAAACATTGAACTCATTTGCTGCCTCTGCAGGTACCGAAAGGCATGAGCTCGGAGGTGGTGGAGTCAGTTACTTGGTCAGTCGTAAAGATGCAATTATCACCCCTTATTTGACCGAAGACTGTAAAAGGAGACTCAATGCTAGTATTTACTGTATTTTTCTCCCCCTCTATTAAAAGGACGGCCAATTTTGAATTATGATAATAGCTGCACTCTGGGTTTAGGGCTCGCCTCCCTGAAATTTTCAGGACCACTAATTTGTGGTTACTCCAGTGCTAGAATGGACTTGGTGGTGGTGGCCTTTAGACTGACAATGCAGTAAAAGTTTAAAGCTGCAACTGCTTTGGAGCCAAAGAAAGAGAGAAGATTGAAACCTAAAGGTTAGCGTGAAATGCACTTTACTGTTATCTATGAGAACAAATGAGTTAAAAAAATTTCAAATACCAGAATACCCTACAGGGAGGAGATATAACTATTAAAGGGCTGTTATAGCTGCAATAAATGTAGGAACAATAAAAATAAATTGATGAAGTAAATGTCAGCGCTGTTCCCCTGAGCTGCCCCCACACCTTTGTCCAAAAGTAGAACATCTCCAATTACAGAGGGTGGAATCAGCCTTCAATGACAATATGACAAGGACAGAACATAGAGCAGTGGCACAGGGAACACAATTATGCACAGCCTTGAAAAATTGTATCGTAGTACAATGTATGGAAGAAATCAGTTAATGATGCAGGGCCTCCACTTCTGTCTAATAATCCTGTAAGAGAAGGATGAACCCCCCTCCTCCTTGCCTTGGAAAGGGAGAAGGAAACAACAATGATGAAGAAGGATGACCCGCGAGTGAAAGTCTGCATAATACCATGGGTCAACATTTGCACACTTTATGGTATGTGGATATTCCTCTTTACCCATTATTATTTTTTAAAATGGTAGCTTTTACGAAAGTATTTAACTGAAACCCACTTCACTGGTTAAATAGCCCACTGAAAAAAAAGAAAAGATTTCTTTGGTGAAAAGGCCAAAGACAAGAAAAGCCGACGGCTCAAATCCAAAGCCGGGAGCTGAAAGGGAAATGCAAAATTTTAGGAGTAAACACAGTAGATGGTAGGAGACGATTTATCTTGTGCAATTTACAACAGGTGCTAAACATTACGAAAACCAGAGCTATTAAGCAATCAAATTAAGCTATAATTAACAGAAGAAAACTGTGCAGGAATTCTAATTAATACATATCTGAGCACATCCGTGATCCCCTCCGACAGCTCGGCTTTCTAAACCACTGCCACTACCCGAGAATAACTGAAAGGGTAAGGCTTTGGGAGCACGCAGAACATTACGGGTATCACCAGAGATTCCCCCTAACAGCCACAGCCCCGTATGCTGGCTTGGAGGGGGATGCTTTAATTTGGGGCATATTATTCTGAGATGGTAGGAATTGGAGATCTGGTTGAGAGAAGCCTGTAACAAGCTGGGGTTCATCCTCCTGTCTGTGTTTGCCCTCTGTGGTCGTCCTCCCTTCCCCATGAGGTGCCGTTTCTTCCTGACCCTCTGTTTTCTGAGTAAGACCTGTTTCCACAAGTCACCGTCGGAGGTGGATGGCTGACAGTGGCTGTGCCAGGGTGGAGATGCTATGGTAGGTGCACCTGAAGATAGGAGAGGACTGATGGCGAAGAGCCTCACGTGAGCTTTAATTCGTGCTTTGCCAAGGATCTCATATGGTCTTAAACAAGGCACTGGATAAAAAGTGTGTGTCCTGGGTAGTCCAGGTGATTAAAAACTCTGTGATGACTGGGAAAAGTTTGCTCAGCTTTGGTTTAAAGCAGGACTTGACTCCCTTGTCTACACGATTCCCAAATGGAGATAATGATGCTTCCCTACCTTACAGTAGTGTTGTGAAGATCAACTTGTTAATGACTGTATGGCACTTTCAAGTGCTATCATTATACTACTATAGTCTCTCTTAGGGAGGATTTGTTATTTTTACAAAATTAATTGTAAATCCAATAGAAAATAATTCAGCCTCTGAAATTCTGGTGAGATAATTATTGTGAAGATGGTATTAGTATAGTGCCTTTCAGATGATTCACTACTTTAATTATTACTTTCCAGTTCTATGCAAATATCATTTTAAAACCCTGCAACCTTCTCACGGGTTGGTTGCATTTACCCCCTCGAATATGGAGCTGACTCCTTCAAATCCCGTGTTATGCTCCTCAAATGGATCACTCTGGCCGGTAGCACAGCTCCCTGGGAAAACAGAATTTTTGCTGGTGGTTGAGAGATGCCCTATTTCTGCAGATTTATTTTTTTTTCTTGGGGATGCAGGTCCCGCTGTTGGTTGTTGGTTGACCACACCTCACAGGACTCTCTCAACTTTTGCTGCACCCATCGGTGTGGGTATCACCAGATCCCAGCTACCTGCTCCAAGACTGGGTCACCTCCATGCCCACCCAGTCCCCAGGTACCTACCCTGTCAGAGCAAGGACCGGGACCCCATCAAGGGGAGAAGGAGAGTGGGGTCTTTATTTCCCGTTTCTAAGGGGGTGAAGTGATTAAGAGCTGCTCATATTCTAGTTGTCTGTCAATGAACTGTCAGCCTTTCTTGTCCCAAGCGCAGCCTATCGTGGTGTGTCATGCTTCTTGGTGGCTTTGGCAGCACACTCTGGAGCAAAACGTGGTGCTAAACTTTTTCTTCTCTTTTGATTTGCTCTGGCAGCTGGCTTAGCTCTAGGTTGGCATTTGCTGTACCTTTCTCTATGCTTGTACTCCCTGAATATCTTCAGCCTCAGCTTGTCCTGGGTTATCCTGGTATGACAAAAGCCTATGGTGGTTTTTTTTAGGACAGTAAGCAAAGAGGTCCTTTGTGAAGGCAAACCACAATCCCTGCTGAGGGTAGGGCTGGCTGGAAATCACTGGAAAAAGAATGCGAAGCTTAAGACTGTGCTCCTTCTGCCCCAGCTTTGGAAATGCCAGGTGGATTTTGAGGCAGTTGAGCTAATTTAACCTGGTCATCCTCCCGCATGGCCCTGCCCTCCGAACTGGGGACCAAAGCAAGAGTTTTTCTCCACAGTTTTCCATACAAATGTCCCTGCTTGGAAAGACATGTTTTAATTGTGCTCTGAATAATTCCTAGACCTGCTCACTCTGCCTGGCTCCCTGCCAAGCTCGTGCATAAGCAGCCTTCCCGGTGCTTGGGAGCATCCCTCCCTGGGCATTGCTGGCGGCTCTCCCCAAAGCCAGACCTGAGGAGGTGGTTATGGGGGTTCAGCCTGGGGCGGTGGGTTTCAGCTGGGTGCCTGGATGGGTGCTGGCGCCCAGCACAGCCCAGCTAGACACACAAAACTGTGCATGGATGGGGAGGCTCCAGCTGAGGTGCTGAAATGAAAGGTTTGATCTCGGTACTGGCTCGTGCCCTCACAAATCACAAATCTTGCTCTCCTCTGGGACGCCCCTCTGCCGGGATGCTCCGTGTGGGCTGGGAAAATGTGTTTGTTTAAAATGGTCTCAGGCTCTGGAAGCATCACCCCTGGAAGCGACTGCAAGTGTCTTAACCTCACGTGCATGGATGTCCTAAAGCTAAGTGTATGCGTGTCTGCCTGCAGGATCAGGACCTCAGTTATTAATAACAATTAACAATTAATTAATTATTCCCACCAGGCAGACATGCAAACCTCTGGTTTATCGCTGGACATACAGTATGGCAAATTAGAGAGCGCAGCGTGAGCTTTTAAAGTGAATATCCTTCACTTTCGTTGGCTGATGTCTTATGCATCAAAGTTTACTTTTTAAATTTTGTGGCAAACTCCCTCTTTTTCACTCATCTTTCCTTTATTCAAATTTTTGTTTGGTAAATTGTAAGAGATTTCAGTGCTGGTTGGAGGGAATGATTAACGGCGTGGGTGAGAGAAGGAAAAGGCAAGTAAGTACCGGGAAGAAAAGCTGGTTTTGGAGCAGGCAGGCTGGCACTGGTGGCAGGGGAGAGACCCCAGCCTGGCCCCGGGCAGGGTGACACCGGGTCGGGGGATAACTCCACTGCAGCCTCCAGAACCGGTGCCCGGAGGACACGCGCAAATCCCACCGCATGAGGGGGGAAAAAGGACACCCAGCACAGGCAGGAATTCAAGCAATTAATCCTTTACTTAAAGAACAATAAGCAGCCAGATTTTTTACATACCGAAAGTGGGAACAAGGTAAAAGGGGTTAAAAACTAAAAAGCAAGGACAGCAGACACCAATTAACACAATGCTAATTGACAATTTCCCCAAGCCTCCATGAAACATGCCAGACCTATTTCCCCAATTACTAATTAAATCAAACTGCACGCACAATACTAATTTCCCTAACTTAGGGAGCTCAGTAGACAAATAAAATGTGAAACTAACTTAAACATGTTGTCGAAGTGCAGGGAGAATAAGGAACTTAAAAAAACAGTGGATAAACTTTTGCTCTGGATATATTCTTTAAATTTCTGGTCTGTTTGGGGAGTTAGATGGGGGATCGTAATCAAGGCAGGTACGTGGTGGGGTCCTGCTTGCTGGATGTGATTAACACCCTGAGAGAAGGCAATTATGTGAGGCTGGTCCGGCTTGCTGCTTAATGAGCGCCTTCCTGAAAAATGGTCTAGAAAGGGATGCTTGTGCATCCTGGGATGGCACGCAGGTATGAAGAAGAACATGTGTTATTTGGAGAAACTCTTTATCTAGGGCTGGGGCAGACGTGGAGGCACCGGGTCCTGCCAAGCCGCCTGGTGCTGGGGATGGGGACAGGTATGTCCCCATTAAAAGGGTTTGAGTGATTCTGGAGATGTGCTTGTGGCTGGGGTGTCCTTGCTCTCGCCCGGGGCTGAGGCAGCCCCGTGAAGCTGGGCGGGAGGAGCAGAAGGACAGCTCAAAGTCTTCCAGTTCGTTGTGCTTTATCAAACTGCTGACCCCTCCCCCGGCATGAAATAAGGATGAAATAGTAATGCGATAGGTTAATGCCGATAATTAAAGAGAGTTTAAAACTAAGCAGGAGACTGAACTGCGTGTGTGGGTGGCTGGAATGGTTGTTTGATGTGAAAGTCAATGACTGAATTATTCAGAGAGAGTGATTTCCAAATGATAATTTTACATTTCCCATAACTGATTTTGATTTATTATAGCAGCACCCGATAGACCGGCAGGAGCCGGGAGAGGCGCTCGGCTCTGCCGCTGCTTTTTCTTCTCCTTTGGGCACGAAAAGGTGCTCGGAGCTGAAGCCCACCCCTGCCTGGGGACTGACCTTCGTGTGCCCATTGCTGGTGGGGCTTGGAATTTTTCAAAGGAAAAATGCAGGGAAAATATTTGTTTTAAATAAAATGGGCTGCTTCTGTATTGATACAGTGGCTTACTGCTTGGTTGTGTTTCTGGACGTGGGCAAGCACTCGGAAACCATCCGGATGCTGACTTTGGTGCCGCGGCGTTGGCTTTGCATCACCTGGAAATGCACTTGGCTTTGTATGAAAGTATCTGGTGAACTTGTTGCTTGCTCTCCCCATTTGTGTTTTCCCCTGGTCCTTCAAGCAGATTTGCAGAATTCATCTGATCGCTTTTACCACTAACAAGCCTATTATTTCGAGCACCCACTCAGGATGCTGGAGTGCAAATCGGGCTGTAAATCTCCTGTGAGGAGGCAGCTTCCCAGGGTGAGCGGTACTTTCTGTGCCCAAGCATGCCAGAAGTACTGCAGGGACATCCTGGGGCATTTGGGGGTTTCTGCTTTTTAACCACAAACAAGAAGTAAGGACAGCCCATGGAGGGAAACCGGGGCCTGTAGCCCCGGTCTGGGCACCCTGCACGGGGGACGTGTGTCCATCGAGACATGTGCCAGCAGGTATTTGAGACCAGGTGGTTCAGTTTTGGGAACATTTCTGCCGAGAATTAAAGAGGGAAACTACTGAAAATACTGGAGGTCCAGATTCCTTCCCCTGATACACCAAAAATAACCATTGCTGTTTTGGGAGGCTGGGCTGTTAACCCCTTCCATACCCTCCGGGGCATGGCGTGGTGGCATCATGACATGGCTGAGCCCAGCAGGGTTGCTCCAGGGAATGGGTGCTTGTCTGTGCCGCTGCCTCGCAGGGCTGCTTCGAGGCACGAGTGTTACTCGTGCCCCATTACAGGGGCTCGGAGTGAACTTTTCTGAACCTGGAGGGAGTTTTGGTTTGGGTTAAGTTTGAAAGATGAAGGAGGGAGATAAATAGGTTGATTCCCACTCTGTCCCCCCCAGCTCGTATATCTGGCCTGCCAGAGCCCTGCATCCCCAGGGACCTGGAGCTGAGCAGGATTTACGGTTGTGCCTCTAGCTTGTGTCTTCGGGGTCCCTGCTGTCGTTATTCTTTGTGCCTGGGAGGTAGCGGATGGCAGCAAAAAGGCTGGAGAGGGGCAGAGGGATGGGGTGGCAAAATGAGAGGTGGAGGGGGCAAGTTTTAGGGTTAGGCGTGGGCTTTGTCCCCCTGTTGGGGCAGTTCCCCTTGGCATCAGCAATGAAATACCTTGTGGGGACAAGCACTGCCACCGGAGGGAAGGCTCTGTGCTCCCACCCTCCTGCATCCTTGCAGAGACCTCTGGTACGGAGCATCACTCTCCCAGGATAAACGGGTATTTAATTTCTTACGGGATGCACAGCAGCTCTGGCCAGGGAGGTGATGGGACAGCCTTATTACGGTGTGTATGGGCTGATGGGATGCACAGGATGATGCTGATGCTGGTCCCTTGTGGCCCAGGTGAAAGCTACGGGTTGTTTCAGAGGAGGCTTCTGCCTCTCTTCTTGTGGTCATTAATTCTGTCTGGGGCCAGGGAGATCTTCCCTAATGAAAGCTTCAGCAAGATTGGTTTGTTGTATGGAAAAGCTTCAGTTTCAGTGAATCAGCAATTTCTGATGAAAAATATTTTGTCTGAAAATTCCCAAGAAGCTCCGACTCTGACCTCGGAGCGGCTGCCTTCCTCCGAGCACATTACCGGGATTTATGGTGCACTCCCATGGTTTATTGTTCTACAGTAAACGGAGCTGCTGGATGAGTTTTGACTATCCTTCTGGGCAGGGAAGCAAATCAGTGTCGCAGGACTATCCAAACTTGCATGATTTAACAGAAGTCCTTGCTGCTGAGTGGGTGGGTTGCCAGACCAACTAGCTTCGTGCCCATTTGAGGTTGCATGCCCATCCTGGGACCATGGTGCCTCTCCTCCCTTACCTACTCTGGTGAGTGGTCCTGCAGAAATATTTCCAGTGCCGTCAGCTCTTTAATTGGGAAAAGAAGTGGTGGCTGCATGATGAGTTTGTAGTGTATTTTCTGAAGGCTGCTGGTATGGAGAGGATGCTGGCTTGCTTGTTTATGCTGTGGACCTGTCAAGATTGCCTTAGTGACAGTAAATAGCCATGATAAGACAGTCTCTGCTACAAAAAATTGCAAAGCATGGAAAGAAAAAGAATTATTATTCCCATTTTACAGCTGTAGCCCTGGCACACTGGTACTATAGTATTTGCTCAAGGCTGCAAGAAAAGAAACCCTGAGCTTTGGATTGAAGTGAAATCTGCAGAATAACATCACCATCCTCAAAGCATGTAATTACGCGAACCACTTCTCAGTTATAAGCATCTGTATTTGCCTCTTTAAAGACCACAGCAGAAGGAATGTGATAGCAGAAGGGCTCTAAAAGGCTTGCCCACAAAAGAGAACAGAAGTATTATAAAAGACGTAATATATAAGCAGGGAGAGCATCCCTGATGTACATTGTCAGGGCTGAGGCACCTGCCATAGATAAGACCTTTGCTGTATGAAGGCTTCCATTAATTTTAATGGAGATGGTAGTTAGGAGTTTTGGAAAATACGAAAATAGAGGAAAACACCAGGATGGATGGAGACTGTTGCAGTCCATCCTTCCCATGTCTAACATCTGCTTTTACTTGAGATTGCCCAAACCTTTACGAACTGTGTATTTAACAGCTGTGGCACCGAGATACCCAAAGGTGAGGTGACCTCCTCAAGGCAAAGCAGCGTGGTAGGGATGGAGGCAGGACCAGGAGCTCGATGCTCTGGCTGCCCAGAGTATGGCCCGTCCAGAAAGCCAAGCTCCCTCCCTGTAATCACAGGGAAAAGTAATCAAATTACTGCCTTTCATGTCACATTAGTGAAAATGGGTACTAGTATGATGCATATTAATATAATATGATGGGAAATTGCTAATACAATTAGACCATCACATTTTATTAGTACCAGAGTGACAACTCACACTGAAGAACAGCTCGCTCGGGCGATGGCTGGGAGCGAGCACAAGCCTGGTGCACAGGCATGGAGACAGTTATTTAACTTTCTAAAAAAAATTCTTCCCCCCCCCCCCCCCCCCCCCCCCCAAGCGCTTGGTCACCCAAGTAAGCATTATGCTGACCCTTTGTAAATATTGCCCAGATTTACTGTAAAATGAGTCCTCATCTCAAAAGTTAGATGCCTCACAGGTATATATTTTTTTTCTCCCATATATACACAGACATAATAAACAAATAAAAATATGTATCTATATAGAGGAGGATGGTATAAATTTTCCTTCATACATTCTACCTTTTTATTTGGGTTTGTATCATCTTCACTCTTTAGTTATAAAATGATACCGTGCAAGTTTTGTGGATTACATATTGCAAGAGCTATCCCAGCTCAACCTACTATAACAAACAATAATGATTATATAGCAGGGATATCTTTTGTAATTATAACGTGCTTCAAACTTCCTTGATTGGCATGCAGCATATTTAAACAAGGATGATCAAAAGCATGTCTGCAGCATTGCCCTTATCTTCCTTTCTGCAGCACAAAGACCCGTCCCAGTAGGCCGCAGGGACCTGCCAGCTGTGCAGAGGTGGGCTTCGGTTTCATACTGATGATGCTCATCCCCAATCCAAGGGCCAGTCTCCAAGTGGAGAAGACTTCTGTCTTAGCCGACAACCTCTTAGGAGGATGAGCGGTCCTGCAACGTGGCAGCAAATGTGTGGTCCCACCAGGATAAGATGCTTTTCCCAGTTACATGCAACCTGTAATCCCAAATGGCCGACCTCCTGAACAGGAATGGCTTTTCTAAACAGCTTTGTCTTGTTCTGGCCAGGAGCTCTGCCTTGGAAATATTATCTATCATAATAATAATGTTATCTATCATATCAAAAAGCATGCCATGGATTTACTATAGCAGGCAGGTGCAATTTTTAAATACAGTGCCCAGGTTGATGATTGTGTCTTTGTCAACTTGGAGAACCAAGGAAGGACTTGGTGCTCTGATAAATAGTCATTTCATCAGTACAGCATGAAGAGGGTGGCACCAAATACTTGTGTGGAAAACTGAGCGGAGGAGGAGATCCATTTCTGGAGGCTTAAGGCACTGGGAAATGTTTAAAGGAAAGATGTTTCCAATTTGTTAGATTGTTAGAGCCCAGAAATATATGGTGTGTTATGTTTGTCTCTTGTTAATAGTTTCTGTGATAAGAATAGTTGTGATTTGGGTTTACTGCTTATTGTCAGCCTGTGAAAGAAAGTGTGTTTCTGTGCACCCACATGGAGGTATTCTCCCGTGTGCGTTTTTAATAACACCTTTAGCTGAGGCACTTCATAAACATGAGCTCTAACGTGGTGAAATGAGTAAAGACTGATTAGTTAGTATTTGATGAGTATAAAAATGCAGCCAAAGAGAAACCTGGGCAGTGAAGGAGGGCAATGACTTCACCTCAGGCTGCGGAAGAGGTGGGGAAAGTCGTGGTGTGGGCTGGCAGCACTGGTGGGAGCCTCAAGCCTAATTAAAAATTTTTTGTGTGTGTGTAATACTCCGCCAAGTGTTCCAGAAGAACCATGCTTGTGGTTTTGCACATTAAAATAAATAAAATATTTATATTTTATATTTACTTCAAAGACTGACAGTGAAAAGAAAATGCTTTCTAAATAGTTTAACGTGTGAACAGGTTGCAGGACAAACTGGGAAAATAAGTGTGCTGATATTAAAAGACAAAGACCACGTGAATATTTACAGATCCTTTCTGACGTGTAAGATGGGCTTCCCCGACCCTTTGGTGTGGGCTGCCGATGTGGAGGGTGCAGGTGAGGAGGAGGAGGGTGCATGGTGAGCAGTGCGTAAAGGAGCACTCCTTATTTTCTTGCTTTTTTTAATTATATACCAGCTTTTGTGCAGCAAACCTCCCCGCCCTGTCGAATGCCTTTGGTTGCTTTAGATGCCATGGGCTGCTTTGGATGTCACCGTTCTCTGCGGTCCAGCAAAGTCCTCCTGCCACTTCCAGAGTGAAAGACAGGGATGGACTTCAACCACCATCAGATATCTTTGATTATTCTCATTGGAGATATTGGTGTAACTCTGAGTGCCAAAGGGCCAATCCTGCCCAGGTTTGAATGTGTTGGGCTGGAAAGTGAGTCGAGCACCTTCCCCAGCTCTTGTGTTCAGACACGGTTTTTGTTACGTTCCCTGGTTGTTCCCTGGGAAGTTTATAAAGATGAGATAAAGCCCTCATCATCCTACTGATGTGGGTAATAATAATGCTTAGCATTTCTCATCTTTGAAGTGCTTTACAAATATTAAATAATTAATCTGCCCAAGAATGGAAGGAAGAGTATCATCCTTTGACTTATATACTGGGGAGTGGAGGCAGAGAAATTATATGGTTTCTCCAGGCCAGGGAGGGAGGTGTTACCAGAAAGTGGTGGGGACAGGGGTCCATTACATGTGGTCCCCATCTCGGGCCACTTGCCCACTGGCCAGTGTGCTTGGATGGTGGGATTGTAGCACTTGCACCAAGGCATGATGTGCTCTCACCGTGCTTGGGACCCCTCCGAGTAGGGAAGCAGGTATGTGGTGTTTCCTCCAGCATCTCCTGGAAAGCCCAGGTGGTCCCTCCAAGGAGAGACAGTCACTTTATAGGACTTTTTTTTTTGCAGTGAGTACAATGCTGGGAGTAACGTAGCCTGTGATATGGATGAGGGCTGGTCATGATTTGCCTTTGCCGTGGGAGGTTTGCAAGGGTTGGATCCCCTGTGGGGTATCCACACGAGGAGGAAGGGGGGCGGCTGCTGGACCTGGGATCGCAGCCTGGGAGCAAGAGGGGTGGGAGCAAGGATGATACGGCCTTTGCTTTCCGGAGCAATAGAGAAAGATCATATACAAACACAGTTTATAGCAGCTTTCCAGAGATCAGGGACTTTCTATAAGCACTGAGTGAAGACCTTTAACATAGGTAAGTATTGTTCATTTCACCGATGTGGGTTAGCAAATCCCAAGCCCAAGTGACTTCCCTTAAACTCATGATTTACAGTGTGATGGGTGATGGAGCCGGGAGGGTTTTCCATGGAAGTGCCATAAGTATGAGATGTGTTTTGCACCGGGCATGGGGAGAGGCAGGACATCCCGGCTCCCAGCCCGTCACAGCGGGGCCGGCATCTACCTGCCCTTGGCCATGATGGGCAGGCAGAAACAGGGGCTAGAAACTGGGTTTCTCATAACCCGGGGGAACGTCCTCAATGACTCGCTTTCGGCTATTCTGGGATGACTTTCTGCCTCATTTCTTTTGGCCAGAAACTTCTTCCTGGAGCTGAGAGACTTTTCTCAGTGAAAGTCATGTTGAAACTGGTGTATTTAGCAAAGTGGTGTTTTTTTTAATCAAAAAGAAAGAAAAAAATCATTACCCAAGATATTCTGTTTCTTGCCCTTCATCTTAGCCAGAATGTGCTCTTGTGTATAGCAAGCACTGGAGCATGCCCGACCTGGCAACGAAGCCCCCATCTTGTTATTTTATTTGGCTTTTCCTTTTCTTCCCTTGCAAGTCCGGTGCTGGGCAACTAAAAATCATTCCCCGTCTTTATCTAACCTCCACAAAGTGGGCCAGGCAACCCTGTTATTTCTACACAATTCAAGCAGTGTTGTGTTTTTTTTATTGCAGAGGGCAAATCCCAGAATAGAGCATAAATAAATAGATGATTTTAGAGGACTGTAGATCATTGAGCAAGATGCAGAAAAGGCCCCTTGTTTTGAAAGAGCAGCGTGAGGCTCAGCAACAATGAGTCTTGAAACCCGATGAAAATCTCGGATGCTTTGAGGCTGTGTGTGTGTTGGGTGAACTTTATTTATATTTGGCACAAACGCGCTCATGTGTGATGTCAGCAACTGCCAGGGGACGCGGACGGAGCTGAATAGAGCTTATCCTGATTTGATATAAGGAAATATTGAATCAGGCTGAAGACTGTCATTTCCAAGCCTTGGTTGAGTTTTGAAGTCAGCCTGGCTTCCACAAGGAAAATCCTTTCTTTTTTTTTTTTTTTTTTTTCTTCTTTCCTCTTTTCAGAAGCAGACACCCCCACCATAATAAATGCAGACAGCACCTATCTTGCTATTTCCATAATGAGGGAAAACTGCAATAACAATTCCCGTATATTTAGTCTCTTTCTAAACTCCCAAGACTTACTCTGGCATGCCTCTGCTCTAAGACATTTGTTATTACCAGCAGTCCCCTTTTCTCAAATTAACTCCTGCAAAACGCATCTCCTTCACTGGAAAGAGGGAAATTTGTCAGCCCTGGAAAAGAGCAGCAACAAAAAAAACACCTTAAAACTCTGCATCAAAACTCTTGACGGTTAAGCATGCAGATATAGAGATAAATATGTTTGTGCATGTGTGTATATATATATTTATTTTTGGGGGTCAGAAAAGACATCCTCCCAGGGTAACTCTTTTGGTGCTGCTGAAGGGGTGAGCAAATAGAGAGGAAGGTGGAGGCAGCTCTTGTTTGCTGCATAAGTTGGGAAACATCACCTTTGCAAAGCTGTGTCTTGGAAAAGACTTAGCTGGTTGCATATGACGGAGCTCTGTCTTCCCCCACCAAATTCACTACTTTGAATACAATAAAGTTGCTTTGAACTTTTTCAATTATTTAACAACTTTCAAGTGGAGAAATATTTGGGTCTTTTAATTTCATTTTTGGCTCTTTTTTTTTTTTCCCTTTGCCTCCATTCTGTTTGCTAAACAGTAATTGCAGATCTTTCCTGCCACCTTTAATACTCCCAGCTAATTATCCTGAAATAAATCTCTTTCAAGTCTGCATGCCAGCAGTTGTGGGATATGAGCGGCTCTTTCAGCTCCCGGCTGCCTGTCACTCAAATGGGCCTCAGCTGCAGCTCCAAATGATGAGTATTAGTCTCCCGCTGGGATGATTCTCCCAATCTCCCCACTTCCAACAGCATCTCCCAGGGCTGCACCACGCTCCTACCTGTTAGCCTAATCTGGGATTTTCTTTTGCTAACGCTGTTATTTTGAAAGGAGGAAGAGGATTCCTGGGAGAAAGGCACTCGGTTAACCTTTTCCTAATTGCCATTCAAAGCTGAAAGGAAGGGAAAAAAATAAAAATAAAATAAGATGATGGGTGTCACTGCATGGGAGGATGGCTTGGGAAGGGTGGATGTACAGGTGGGGTCCCTCACTGACCTCCCGGGGTTATTCGTTTGGCCGAGGTGGGGTTTTTGGGGGCAGGGTCCCGATTTAGGCAGTCTGCCCTCCCCGGGCGCTCACCTGCGTTATTTCCAGCTTGTGTCCCGCTCACTCAGAAACAAGGTTGTCGGGTGATAGGCAGAGCTAAATGCTCCATCATTAATTTATTATGTGCTAGCAGTAATAGCGAGGGCTATTTTTAAATGCCACTTAAGCTCGTGCTCGCACATGGGTTTGTAATTTGACTATAGGACATACATAAAATGACATATTGTTACACACTTAAAGATACGGTTTTAAATGGAAGAACTATTAAACTATTAGTATTTAAAGTGCTTACTATGTTTTTTTTTTTCTGCTGTACGTGTGCCTTTTAATGACTTAACAATTGGATTACCTCCAGAAACAGCCTTGCTGGGGGATGCCATGCAGATGCATCCTGGCTGGGCGATGCGATGGGGTTCGTGGTACCCGTTGCCTTTTGGGTGCTGCTGATGGGAGGCTCAGCAGCGAGGGGTGCTCGGGAGGTGGCGCGGGCATCCCCCGGCTCTGGGCTTGCATCTCTACCTCATTCCTGAAGCAAAAGGTTTTGGTTAGCCATTAAATGCACGCTCAAGTTGCTTGGCTGGCCTTGAATCCCTCTTCCTACAGAGTTGTTTTTCATTCGGGGCTCCCTCTCTAAACCCGCGATGGGCTGCATTGAATTAATTCTATTAACTGCCAAAGGAATTCCTTGCTGCCGAATTATATTTCCTCTGTCTGTAAATCATTTCACCGCTGCTTTCCCTGACAGTTATGCAAGTGACCTTTTGATTTCACCATTTTTTTTTTTATTTATGACATTGCTAACCACTCTATGGCTGTGCATCGCAGTAAGATTGGGCAGTCACGTGGGATGCTCGAGAATATAGAATATTTTATAAATATGCATGTGCATCTATAAAAAAAAAAAAGAAAACAACATAAAGTTGAATGTTTCAGACTTGGACCTTGGAAACATAATATTTACACTGAGTAAGTCATGTTAGTTTTAAGAGTCTATTTCTGGGTGTTTTCACTTCCAGAGGAAGAATTGTTTGAAAACCCCCCCTTCTTCTAACTGAGCATCCTTTTTTTTTTGTTTTGTTTTGTCACCAGGCCCAGTTCTGCACAGGCCAAGCAGTCACTGGGTTAAGTGGGAGCTGTGGATGCTCAGAGGTTTGGTAACATCGGAGCCAGGGATGGTATAATCTGACTTGTGCTGTACCAGGGCTGTGAATTCCCCTAAGGAAAGGGGAATCAGACACCCCAACTTCTACGCTGGGCTTTGCGGGTGGTGTATTGCCATAGCTACATCTCTTCTGCAGCAGCAAAAGTGGTTCCCGGGGCGGGACAAGACCCTCTAAAAGCTCTTGGCTCGCGCGGGGAGCCCTGCCCAGACCTCTTGCCTTTTCGCCGTGGTCCCGTTCCAATGGGTCTGAGCATAAAATGCTGTGAGTGCAACTGCTCTTCTAGGCTGGGAAACCATGTTGGCATCCCAGTGCTTGATTTGTAAGTCTAATTAGAAGTTAGAAGTGTCAATGGCAGCACTTGCAGGCACAATTATAGCACCTGCAAAAAAGGGAGCCTGCTTTTCCTATTTGGCTCATCCTCTGGGTGCAAGCTTTCTATAAATACGGTGGTCTGACAAGGAGAGCTGGGATGATGTCTGCCTTGGGTGAGGTCCCCTCTTGGGTAGGAAGCAGCTAAGAAATGAGCTGTACCGCCGTCAATAAAAACCTGCAAACCAGAAGAGATCCCCACTCTGGCCCTTTTAACAAATCCAAGGCATCATGGTTGGCTTGTGCAAGGTTTTGTGTAAGTAATAAATTGAGGTTTCCTGCAAAACATCTGGTCGATTCGGCTCTTATCTTGCTCCGCAAGAGGTGAAAAAACCCTCTGTGGTTCTCCTTTGCCATCTTACAAATATAGATACCTATTCGTAAGGAAATATCAAAACAGAAGTTTGAAAGTATTCTCACGTTTGTTCCCCAATGCTGAATTAAATATGTTTTGGGGCTGTTTGTAATGCCCTTTTCAGTCCCAGTTAGATAGCAGTGCAGAACAAGCATCTCATTCTTAAATTGAGTTTGTAGCACTCCTGCCAGGGACAAGGTTCATGGTCTTGGAAAGCAAAGACCATGGTAAGAGCTGCAGAAATACCGTGCCTTTACATTGGGCCTCCTACACCTTCTGTGATTTAATCCCAAAACCAGGCTTAATTTTCAGAGCTGCTGAGCCCTTGTGACCCATGCCTGGGGTCATATAGTTTGGCCCAAGCCATCCAGGCCCCAGCAGAGGGGAATATAAGATATGTGTGCAACATATACGCTAATGTATTCCCTAACATCTCAGGACGTGGTTGAATCTGGTTCAACATCTTTGCTTATCGTGGATGATGTAGCTCAGATAATATCTAATTGTTGGCATCGCTTGCATTCTGCAAAGTCTGCTTCTTCTGTTTTTTTTTTTTTTCGTTTTTTTTTTTTGTTTCTGGGTCTTGCATTTGGTCTACATCCCTTATCTTTGTCTTTAAATTATGTCCTATCCATTATCCCAGCTTCTGCCCTTCAACCTTCCAAACCAACATGAGAAAAAAAAAAAAAAATTTCTGACTCCTTTCACTGCTCCTGGTGTGCTTGCCCCCAGCCTTCCTGAAAGAAACCAATAAATAATGCTCCTCATCCCCCTAAAAATTAAATTAAACACAAATTTCTCTGGGGACGAGGCTAGGTTAATTACAAAGAGCTACCAATGCCATATCAAAAAAGGCTTCTTCATTTTCATTTTTAATATTTAAGATGAAACTTAATATCTGATCCTTTTTTTTTTTTTTTTTTTTTTTTTTTTGCCAAACTAGTCAGCTTAGAAGTGGAGAGGCTGCCAAATGCAGGTAATATTATTCTGCCCAAAAGCTTCTGTCTATTAAATCCTTGAAGCATTTGCTGAGGAGACTGCTAAGGGGAAGACAGTGCCGCTCCGGCCCAGAGGCAGCCGAAACCTTGATGTTCGGTGTGGTTAAGTTTTGGTGGGAATCACTTTCTGCTTGAACGTTGGGGGCTTCACTCTGTAGCCTCAGCATGTGCAAAACACATTTGTATCTGGGTATTAAAGTTAGTAGAAAAACTTGGTGAAGCTCTAGAGATTGATGTGAAAGTATATATTGGATCACCTAAGAAAGCATTATATTTATATTTGAAAGCGTGATGGGAAACAACTGGTACGTCCTGATGTCCGTGAGTCGTGTGTTGGCTGTTTGGGAGTAAAACTGCCCCAAATAGGGATTATGTGAATCTGAATGCAAGGTGGGAATTTAAAGATGATGACTTGCAAAATCCAGTCTGCAAAGAAAAATGGACTATTGCTGTACCCAGGCGGTGAAATATTTTCAGTCAGTTGAAAAGAACAGAAAAATTATGATGAAATGAGTTGAGTTTTATGCACGTTTAATACAAAGCATGGGAATGGCAAGGGAGACACACTGTGTAACAGGGCCACGCTGGACAGTTCATACAAATATTACTGTTGTTCAGCAGGACAGACAGGCTGTTACCAAACCGGGCAAATACGCTATCGCTGTTGTATCGCTGATCGGCACCATCAGTTCTGCAGACTGATTTACTGAATGCTACGTTCCCTTCAGCATCTATCGATCCCTTCAGTATCTATTGATCTCTATATCTACACCCAAATTCATCATATGCATACAAGTGTTTGAGCGTGCGCTCAGGTTTTCGGGGTTGTTGCTGGCTGCCTCTTTTCAGAGTGGAATAGGGAGAGATGGTTAAATATCCACGGTGAGCTTGGCTGCCTGGTGTAAGCAGGATACTATGACTCTACACGACATCCTGCTTGTTTTGGAGAAGAATTAGTATTGAGAATTGCAATGCTAAATCATTAAATTCTAAGGAGCTGAAGGGAAAAAGAGAGCTCACTTAAAGGATCCCGGTGTGTTGCCTCTGACTTGCTCTGTGTTGTTCTGCGTATGGTATAAACCACTGTTAAAATACTTCTTGCCCCATTATATAGCGCAAGGTCTGGGCCACTTACAAACCCACCCTCGTCCTAGTGACGATGTCTTCTTTATACTGGGAACATAACTTGCATGAAACAGTGAAAGGAAGAAATGCAGGGCAAGATTGGGGGGGGGGGGGGGGGGGGGAGAAAAAAATAAAAAATAAAAAAATGACCGCCTGAAATTAAACTCCTAAATAGGTGGAAAGGAGACACATCCATCGGCTGCCTCCTCCAACTTGAGGAGTTGGGTGGATGCCCGTCATGGGGATGTCTCTGGTCTAGCGGCATGGGGAGCATTTGCTGGGGAAACAGGAGCAGGCAGGTGTCTGCTTTCTTGTGAACTGGCTTATTCAGCTCTTGGGTTTGGGGGAGAAGCTGTGGAGATGGTACAGCGGTGGCCAAATGGTCATGGCAGAGGTGGTGAGTCTGTACAAGGGATGGGTAACGTGAGGTGGGTCGGTATAATGGAGGACCCCCATCGGTTGCTATCCGGATGATAAATCAAAAATGACAAGATGGGCTGGAGTCTCTGAAATATGGTGTCCATATGGTGCAAGTTTTATCATTGCTGCTTTAGAAGTACTTCTTGTCTCCAAATGTCTAACCACCAGGACTTTTTTCTTTTTTTTTTTTTTTTTGACAGGCTCCTTGTGTAATGAAAGCTCAGGTTTTGGGCTTGGGTTGAATAGTCAGGGACTCGAGAAACAGCCCTCAGTCTGTCTCAGCCCTTTCGTTTCATTCCCAGCGTTGTCCTCAGATATGCACTGGCTTTGGTGGAACTGGTGTGTGAATGCCTGATGCCAGGCTTACGGGGAGATTTTAAAAAGACATTGAGGTACAGGAGATGCAGATATGGTCTTTGTAGGATTTAATTGGACCTGGTCCACTTTGCTGTGTGTAAAAAGAGAAAAGAAAAAATAAAATCAACCAAAACAAACAAAAAACCCCACCCCAACCCAAAATGCTATACGCTACTTGGGTACTTCCAAAATTTAAGACACCTTTGAAATCCTGGTCCTTTGCCTCGTATTGGAAGGTAAAGGTAAATTAAAGGCGTTATATACCATGTTAGTGGGAATCAAGACTTGTTTTCTTTCTGGCTTACAAATATATAACAAAATATAATTATTTTTATTATTATTATTTTTGGTTGTAATATAATGGAGGAAATTAAAAACAGAAAACTCTATAGCAAGGGCCAATCTGTCTGTTGAAACCAACAATCTGTTCGAGCGCTCATGCTCTCCCTGCCCTGCGCTCCC
>NC_138825.1:3991806-4031806 GCF_965183815.1 Platalea leucorodia | reverse complement strand
ACTGGTACCCAGCCATAGAGAGTTGATGGGAAGAGCATGGGTTTGGCTGGTGTTGGTTATTTTAGCTTCTCCCTTGGTTGACAGGAGGGAAATTGCTCTTCTAAAGGGTAGTATAGAATTGCAAAAAAAAACCAAACCCAAACCTCAAACCAACCCCTCTATCCAAACTGAGCCTGGATAATAAGGAAGAATCAGGAAGGAGAAAACCTTTTGTAAAGAATTTGTCAACCTTGTAAAACAGGAATAAATGAGGTGTTAGGCATTGCTTGCTGTGAGCTGCTGGGGATGGGGTTCAGCTCCGGTGGTCCTGGCCAGGCACCCTGGGACCCTGCAGGAGCTATGGCAGCGGTTAAGCTACCAGGAGAGCAAACCTTGTTCTCTGTGCGGCTCTTCAAGCACCGCATGTTTTCCAGGGATGATGCCAAGTGCTGCGTGGTTGGGTTTTTTTCCTTTCTTTTTTTTTGGTGTTTCTGCATGCCTTCCTGCTGAGAGGTGGCTCTTTTGACATGTTGTTATAGTGATGGAAGGAGCACGGATACACATTCCTCCGCTCTGCGCGCGAGACATATGGGAGCCAGATTGTACCTGTCACAAGTTGCCAACCTGAATTTGTGGGGTATAAGGGGACACGTTCCCAAGGGAATTTCCACTTGACGTTCTTGATTGCTTTGGCTAATATTTGCTTTGTGACCTTTCCATTAGCAGATATGGCGTACGGCGTTTGGTGCTGCTCTGGGAATGGGTACGTCCGACTTGCACCGACGCTGCTGTAGGTTCGCTGATGGAAGTACATAGGCAGCCCAACGCACTGGATGCGATGCAGGGAAAAATTTGACTCTCCAACTTGGTGGTAGATATTTAGTGTCACCTCAGGAGGTGTTTTCCACCTAAAGTGGCTGTTGGGACCACCCAGACATGAAGCAGAGAGTGCAGAGCAGAAATGGTTCAGATTTCCTCAGTTTTTTTTCCGATTTCAGATTTTGACATCCTGGTCGCAGGACTGTGCTGCTTTGCTGGGTCGTACACATGTGTTGGGATGTATATGTGCTAGGACATATATCTGCCAGGATGTGCCATTCCAGCCTGGCTTCCTTGGGGGAATGGGGCAAACCCTTCCCCCTGACCCCTTTTTAAGGGGCTCCCATTGTACGAGTGCACGCCTGTTGTGTAGACTGTTAAGTCTGTCTGCTCCTGAGAAGGCTCTAATTTGAAAATTGATTTTGATTTTATTGGAATAATTGGTATTATTTTAGAAAATCAATGTATCATCAACCTGAAGGGATTTGCAGGTTTTTTCAATTTACTGAATTTTTTTTTTTTGTAAAAAAAATCTTTGGGTTTTGTTCCCGATTAATAGAAGCTTTTTTTAACTGTCAAAATTGCCAAATCTGAAAACAAAAGCTGTAGCTCTGACCATGGAAAGGGAAAGGCAGATGCTGGGCTGAAGGTTAGGCATTTCACGCCCTGCATATGTGCTGTCTTCCATTGCCCCACAGCGAGCGAGAGGGGAGCCCGGGCCCTAGGCCCACCCCTCGCAGATGTTGTCCTGGCTGTGAGTTAACGTCCCTGTGTAGCTGATGTTTATGGTGGGTTTTTTTCTGCGTCTGGGTCTAGAGAAAGACCGCGGCTCATCTCACCTCCATCCCTGCCTAGCAGTGTGCTGCTGGTAGCTGTTCTCAAAATGCTGCCCCGGTCTGGGATTACCCACAAGCTAAAGCCAGAGGTTCAACGTGCTACAGAAAGTGTTTGTTTTGTGAATCTTTATGTGACTTTAATTTTTCTAGATGATAGAGGGGGGGAAAACTTATGTTGCTGTGTGAACTTAGCTGCTCCTGCAACTGTAAAGCCAGGATGATCTGTCTGAGCTGACGCCAAGTGCACTGATTGGAAGGACCCCTGTTGATTTCCTGGGCCAAATTTTGGGGGGAAAACCTTGGCCTGGCAGAAAGGCCATTAAAAGTAGGGGAGCTGCTGGGATCCGAACTCCCCAGGCTGGTGTTACAGATCACTTCCAGTGCTGGTCAGCACAGAAGAGGGTGATGCCGGCGGCGGTAGAGAGCCCTGCACCGCTCCGGGCTGGACCTCGTGTCTTCCACCGTGCTGCTGGGCTTGTGGCACTGCAGAGTAGGGGTGAAAAATTAAAGCTTTCCAAATTGCACATCATTCGTCTGGTGGCCATGGCAGTCTGGGGTGCAGGAGGGACACCCAGGACCTTAATTATCTGTACGTGCAACAGAAAGGGAGGTATGAAAGGATATGCTGTAATCTGGGACCTGGTAAATGAAAAAGCTATCCCTAGGATTGACTTGTTATGGAAAAATTTTCCTCTTGGACTGCTACTGCCAGCTCCACCGTGCTTTCTGTGTGCAGATGCTGTTTGTTGTTGATCAAGTCTTGACCTGTATCAGCAGAGTGGCCAAGAAAAGACCCATGGTGCAGGACTTGGAGAGGCCAGCCTGGGTTTGAGCTTCTCAAAACGTTTAAATAATAAAAAAATAAAAGGGGGTGGGAGGGTGGCAAAAACCCACCCTGGATTGAAAAGCTCCACTTGCATGTTTTGGTTTGCGAAGAGGCAGCAGAGGAAGGGAGTAGGCGAATGTGAATGAAGCTTTACCAAACCGGCCCCCACATGCATATTTCATACTATCGTTTATCAAAGTTTTATGAGCATCTGGTCTTGGCCCCAAAATCTTTTCAATTGAGAGTGGGTTTTTTTTTTTTCCTATCGGAGTTTGACTACAAGCAGAATCTGCTATAATTCTTTTTTTTTTTTTTTTTTCTCTTTTTCTTCCCCCCTATCGATTTTACCCAGGCTGGCTTTGCACAGGCGGACCTGGGCTCCGGCCTGTCTCCACGTGCAGCACATAAACCACGTGTGACATGGAGTGGCTGTTCACGTATTTTATTTCCCAAGGGAGAATTTATTCAGGAGTGTCTCTGTTACTTAAAAACACTTTCTCATCCTTTCAAAGCCGGAGCAAACAGCGTGGGGCTCGGTAGCGTCTAACAGACTGAGGAAGCAAAGGGCAGGGAGAGGTGGGAATGGGCAAAAAGAGCCAGTTTTGTGTTATTTCTCCACAAAACAGGGCCTGCGAATGAAAGCGAAGACCTCGGGCAGGTTTAAGTTATGCAGCGCTCTGTTTTGTCGCCATATGTTGCAGGAAGAAATCCTAGGGTTTGGGTTTTTGGTGTGTTGTGGTTTGTTTTTTTTTTCTTTCCCTTCCTACCATTGAGCAATCCCTCAAGACTTCCCTCAGCTCTCCAACCTCATCTCATCAACATTCATACACATACTGCCACATTCATTCACGCACGTCTAAAGGAAAAACAGATATGTTTCACATTTCACAACACGTTTTTTTTTTCTTGTTTTTTAATCACAGATTGGCTTTGCACTATCAGGTAATTGGGCATCAGTTCCCATCTTCC
The DNA here is from genome assembly GCF_965183815.1 of Platalea leucorodia. Taxonomy (NCBI): domain Eukaryota; kingdom Metazoa; phylum Chordata; class Aves; order Pelecaniformes; family Threskiornithidae; genus Platalea; species Platalea leucorodia. Next base: position 4,028,377 of record NC_138825.1, on the reverse strand, counting down.
CGTGATTTAACGGTCCTTCCTGAGCTAACACTGGAGAGCCTGCAGCAAACTTTGTATGAATATTTGGATGAACTTCTGGACACAAGCTCCTATCAGTTGTCAAAGAAGGTCTTTTTATTTGTTGACAGCTGATTTTATTCTTAGACTTGTGAAGAAGCGATAGATTTGTTCAATGACTTCAGTGTGGTGATAATTTTTGTCCTTACTTCTGGGACACAATCCACTGCAAAATTCAATCTGATTTTCATTGTGAGTAATTTCAAATAGTGTCTGAAGGTGTTTTTTGTTGTTGTTGTTGTTTTGGGTTTTTTTCCTTTTATTTTTTTTTTTTTTTAAAGGGGGTAGGTGAGTTAGTTTTCCATTCATTTTTTCATTTGGTATTTCTTAAACCTCCCTTCAGTTCCCATGTTGTGCTCAACCTGCAATTTCAAGATGCCTTTGTGAAATTTCAACGGGACTGCAAACCCCTGAGGTTTTGAAGCTACCAGGGAGTTTGTAGGAAGGCTTTTTGGCACAAGTCTGAGGAAGCCAGACATCCTGAGATGTTACATGCAGATAGGGTTCACAAGTGAGCTTATTTGCCAGGTGGGTTTGCTCAATTTAAGGGGATTTTATTCATAAGTCTAGACAGCTTAACATTGAGTGACCATCTTATTTCACATTAATGCAGCTTCAAAGCCATTTGCATTTTTAGCACTTTACTTAGATTCCCAGCCCTGATGGATTCAGGAAGCGATGGGTACATTATTTAAAAACTATGAAGAGCAGCAACATTTTACAACGGTGGGTCAATAGTCAGCCTAATATTGGAGCCCTGACGTTTGAGCCCAGGACTCTCAGCTACTCCCAGCGTATGTCTTGTTTCTCAGCTCTTCATGGTTGCACAAAATTTCCAGAGAAGCTCAGATTTTGTTTTATCTTTTATTTTTTTTCTTTTAGCGTGTTCAACAACCCACTACCTTCTACACGTATAGATGGAGGTGACCTGGGTGGAGAGAGGGTGAAGGTCTCAGATGTGCTCCCAGACTTGTGCTGTAGCCCCTGCCAACAGCTCTGGGACCATGGGCAGGTCAAGAGGGAGAATTGCTGGTGTTTTTCCAGAAATATCTCCCTGAGCATCCTGGCCCCATGCTGCTGATGGCTCCCAGCCAAGGGCATTGAGAACCACTGTTAACTCCCACCTGATTTCAAATAGAGTGCTAAATACTTGCCCTTTCTTAAAATCCTGCTATAACACCCAGAACTTTAGGCTATTTTAGAAATCCTAAGAGCACAGCTAAGTTTCCCAAGAAAGGCTCTTTGAGTGTGGGAGGGAGGAAGGCCGCTTGGTTGGCTGTATCTTACATATGTTATTTATTATTTAACGTAATTAACGTTATTTACATATTGCATTGAAACATGGCTTCTGCTGCCTTCGGACTTGCATGTGTGCCGAGGAGGTACGGTGTTTTGGTATTACGCACAGCCCTGTGCATTATGTGGCAGCCTCCCTCCTCCAGAAAAGATGATGGATCCCTGAAACCTCATCACTAAAATGCATGGGGGGTGGAGGGGAGGAGGAAAAAAAGAGTTTCCAGCTAAAAATATCAGACGTTAAACATTCAGGTTAGCCAAATAGGAGTTAAAAAAAATATTTTAAATATTTTCCAAGTATAATTGTTCCTGTACTTAGTCTGGGCTCTAGCTTTACTGAACAAAAGTGAAAACAAGTAAAGTAGATGATAAGCATAAAAAGCTGGATTGAGCTAGAAATACTTAAAGTTTCTGCACTGCAGGAGCCGTGCACAGTTTTGTTTTTTACTGGCTCTAGCCCTTTTGTCTGAACATTTATATATTTCTTGTGCCTAGTAACTACAGCCAAACTGTTCTGTGATTCCCTGAGTGCAAACAGACTAGAAAGCAAGCAAAGCTAGGAGAAGCAGGCATTCAAAATCTGTACCCCAGTCTAACCAATATGTTCTGTGGGATAGATCTTGCCTTCAGGAGTGTTGTAAAAAAAGAAAGAGCTGATAAAATGGGCATTTAGAAGGCATGGTGTTCTCGATTAAAAGAATCTAGAACTGTACAAGGACTAAAACTCTAGTTGAACAAAAACGTGAATGGCCACCTCACAGAAAATGCCCAACTTTAAATTTAGCTTTTGCCCAGATTCAGCACTTTTTGTTCCAGAAGAAATTACGCAAATTTGAATTTAATAATGGGGGGGAGGGGAAGCACTTCATGCTGGCATTTTGATATTCTAACTGATGGACCCCAAATGCTGCCCAGGTGGACAGAGTTGTGCTGTATGGTGGCATTCGTAGTCTGGAGTGGAGTGTACGGCTTGCAGCAAGCCAAGCCCTGCCATAGGAAAGGCACTGGAAATGTTGAACTGTTTTGGGTCATGCTGACCATCTGCATATTTCTGATGAAGTTTGAACAGGCCCAGAAGAAAATAACTCATTTCAGTTTCCTGGTAGAAATGTGAATATTCCCAGAAAAAACAATACTTTCTCCTGGGTAATTTAGGTTTTATAGAAACACTTTCTGGTGCTGGAAAAATTGGTCTAATTTAAAATTCCCGAGCAAGTCCCACGATAATGTATGTGGCGTTTTTTAAATGGACCTGTGGAAATCTCTTGCAGAAAAGTGAGAAGTTCTTCCCCTCCCTGTGAGGAAGAGTAATGCTGTCCTAAAAGTCTGGGCAATGCTAGGAGGACAAGCTCTCACTTAGTTTTCCTGTGCAAAATAATCTTCCCAGTTTAATAGCCTAATTGCAACTCGGTGAACAGAAAGATGAACATAGACTTTATTCGGGCCCTTAAAGCCAATTATTTTTTGTAATTTAGTCTCTATTAAGCTCTCTAGAAATCTTTCACGATCTCCTGGTGAGAGGGTGTCCTGGTTTCGGCTGGGATAGAGTTAATTTTCTTCTTGGTAGCCGGTATGGGGCTGTGTTTTGGGTTTAGGATGAGAACAATGTCGATGATGCACTGATGCTTTGTTCCTGCTAAGTAGTTGCTAAGAGGTGCTCACACCAGTCAAGGACTTTTCAGCTCCGCCGGGTGCACAAGGAGCTGGGAGGGGGCACAGCCAGGCCGGCTGGCCCGGACTGGCCAGGGGGCTATGCCATACCATGTGACGTCATGCTCAGTATAGAAACTGGGGGAGTTGGCCGGGGGGGGCAACGATCGCTGCTTGGGGACGGGCTGGGCATCGGTCGGCGGGTGGTGAGCAATTGTAGAGCGTATCGCTTGCTTTGTATTACTATTGTACTATTCTTACTTGGTTTTATTATTATTGTTATTATTAGTATTACTACTGTTCTATTTTAATTTTACTTCAGTTACTAAACTGTTCTTACCTCAACCCACGAGTTTTCCCCTTTCCGATTCTCTCCCCCATCCCACCGGTGGGGGAGTGCGCCGTGCTCAGTTGCCGGCTGGGGTTAAACCACGACGAGGGCAAGATGCTGTCTTTAGGTTTTCACCTGACTCCCTTGTACCTGCCCTCAAGGACTGGAGGGCTGGACTTTTCTGCCCAACGGACCTTAGGGATGTATCTGCAAGAGCTGGAAAGACCTGGCTAGTTTGCTGAGTGTCTTTGAAAGACTTTAGGTCTGAGGTCCAAAACGAAGGCACAGACAGCACCCCATGGCCCTTCTGGAGTCAGAAGGGCTGGTGATGCCTTGTCCACGTTGCAGCAGAGACCCAAGATGGTCTTTGAATGTTGGTCTCAGTAAAAGTGTAGCCATTCCCAGAGCAATCACCACCAATTCAAAAAATGTTTCTGTGTGGTATCAGGAAGAAATATTACTTGAGGTTTTTTAGCAAATTTTAGTTTTAAGAATATAATTACTCAAGTCAGAATAATTTGCTGAAGTGGGTAATTCTTTATTGGGCTGTGGTTTGACTTGAATCTGTTCTTTTTCCATTCCTGTTGCACAACCTTCCTGGAATTCCTAATTTGCTTTTCTAGACGTTTTGTTTTCTTGCTTAGAACAAGCAAGAACCCAAATAAGTTTTTGGTGCTTTTAGTGCCTGTTGTTAGTAAAAAGCGAGCACAGGGAGGAAAGGAAGACTAGGTTGTCTTGTGCATCTTCAAAGCAGGTACATTTTGTTAACCACGCAGCGCCTTACAACTGCTCAAAAGCTTTGAAAACCATTTGCAAGTCTGCCGGTGTCAGTGGGTGTGTTGTCTTAAAATTTTCCACCGTTGCCGTTTGTGTTGGTAAGCCTGAAGAGCATGGGCATGGAGGACGCCCTGGTAATTGCTTTGAGTCACTGTGGCTAAGTGCATGTGCCAAATTACTGCATCGAGCTATCTGAACAGCATTAAATGAACTTGCTTGGCTACCGGAACAATATTGGGAATTCTTGCCAGCTCTGCTCAGGCTTAATTTCTTTCTATTGCTATATGGCACCACCCACTATCGGGGAGATAGAGAAGAGATAGTATAAGCTCACAAAGTGCAGTTATCCTTAAAAAGGTGCTTAAGGGAGTGTACAGACCTAGGACTCTAAAGGTGAAAGCAACTCTTACTATGATTGTTATGAACTTATCAAATTCGAGGCACCTTTAGGCTAAATATGAATATCGTGCATTGAATTATCCTGTCCTATAATAAATTTAGTATTATGTGAGGTCTAAATAATGATCTTTGCTATCCATGAGAATCTCCTGGTTGAGGTCAATGCAAACCTCCTGTATGCTCCGACATCCAAATTTAGGTCTGTGCTCTCATGTTCGATACTAAAATCAAAGGGGTAGTAGGAGGATGATTGTTTCCCATGGCTGAAGAGCAAAGTAAATACATTAGCTTAATAATATTAGTTATAAGATGCAGAGATAAGAGAAATGGGTGGGGGACTGGCAGTTCCCATCTAAGCCCTAATGAGGACTGTGGGAAAACTTCAGTGAGCAAACCCCAAACCAGGTGAAAGTCTTTACAGCTGAAACCCATTACGCATGCCAACTTGAGCCAAGTTCACTGAGGTTTTGCAAACCTTTTGATGAACCTGGGCTGAGTTTTAAGCGAGTCTGGCCTGAGTTAGAGAGTCAGGTGGAAGTGTTCTTGTTTAGGCTGAGTTATGCTGTCTGTTTGAACTCGAGAGTTGATGTGAAATTTAGGATGTGAGAACCTGACGCAGATCCAGAGAACTGAAGATGATCCCTATAAGCTCCATAAAAACGGGAGAACACCTGATTCTCCCTGTATCATTACTTTTTGAATTTGACATATTTCACAGCTACATTTAGAAGGGCTCATGCCATTCGCATTTAAGCCATTTCTCAGAAATTTTCGTTTACACAATGTTTCCGTCACATTGTTGGAGGGCAGGTCTGTGTTAAATACCCCGAGGGTCAACAAAATGAAACCAAGATGAAATAAATTTTCTAGGTTATAACTTCTTCAGTGCAGGAAGAGTATTTCTGCTGATTCAAGCCTAGCTGAAACAGCATCGTTCATGGTAGTAATATTCCTTTTAAGAACAGTGAAGCTTTGTGGGACAACCTCTATCCTGTCCTTGGGCACGATGAACGCATGTCCCACGGCACTGCTTTTTCCTCTTTGGTGGCATCTACACCAGGGTGCCTCTCTAGATTCAGGTTTTCTCTGCAGTCCATCTTTTCCACGCGGATGCTGCTGCACAAGTAAAAAGCTAGCAAGCAACATACATTACCCCTGGAGCTTGCGTTGCTTTTATTATCTGGGCATGCGTTACTACATGCCTTATGCCTGCTGAGGTTGGCTGCTAGGGAGGTGGTCTTTTGCTCTGCTGTCTGGAAGGAGAAAAGGCAGCTTGTAACAGGTCATCTGGTGGAGCAGGAAAGCTGGGACCTGCCTGTTTATTTTTTCCAAGGAAATAATACAGCAAAAAATGTAGAAGATGAACTCGGACCATGCTATGTAAAGGTGCTGTTGAGGCTGTATCACTCAGTCTTTGTGCAGTGATATTGCTGTTTTTAGATGCAGAGAGTCTTTCTTTAGGAGCATGGGACACAATAGATTGGAGGACACAATGAGAGCACCTCAAATACAACGTTTTGTGACAATAAGCAGCCATCAGTGTTGGGAGGTATTAGCAAAGCAGCAATACTGCAAGCCACTGGTTAAAACATAGCACGTGCCACGTGCGCTTGCAGCAAGCCCCTATCGTTTACTGCAAGGTATCACGTAAGGGAATATATGGTTAAAACCACATAAAAGGATAATTAAAAAAAGGCAGCAGAAATCTTGAGTCTGAATTATGTTAAAATGTTCAGCTAGACTCTCAGCTGGTTTTATTTAAGGGAATTTCTGCTGAAGTCTGAGGAGATCTGCCAGGTGATGCTGGCTGTGTGTGCATGTGGCCACTTGCACTCAGAATATTAAGTTGGCTTTATGCATTTAAAGAAAAATTAAAAATATTTGCTGATTTCAGAGGAGTGTGTCCTGTGAATGAAATGCTTCACTTTAGGGTGATATGTTGTGACTTATGAAAATTTGAAATACCTGTTATGGATCGGCTCTCACTTAGTGGGGGACTGTGTTTGTCAGGCAATGATTGAAGTTGCAAATCAGTATTCTCCAAGCTGGAATTTCCAATGGGGAGGCAGATAGCTGCAAAAACATCAGTTTTAAGAATAAAATAAAACGAAACAAGCAGTAATAAAAAAAGTACTTGACAGGCAAATTTGGTGTTACACGTTCTGCATTTCTTTTCAGTCTTTCAAACTTTCTGAACACTGTAATTTGTTTCTAGTGTTAGCATCACTATCATCAAAGATGTTGGACTCTATTAGCTCAGCTGTCTAAGGGATGTCTTTTTAAAAAGGAAGAGAGTAGGGAAAAAAAAAAATCCAACAAGAAGTTCAGCCACTTGAATTTAAGCATAATCACTTTTCTTAACACATGTCTCTCATTTGCAATCAAGGCAAAGACAGCAGGAGAAACCTCAGCCAACTGCTTGCTTGCCCCAAGCCGGGCAGAGTTTTTGCATTGATTGTGGTTTCACTAAGGTCACTCTTTCAAGGCAGGAATGCGCGTGGGATGACTTGTGCCACAGCATGGACTGAGATTTGGGTTAAACAAAACCTGTCATTTTATGTAACAGTTCAAAAATTCGGCTCAGTGGATGTTTCTTTCTACCCATCATTTTTCTTAGGGTAGGGATGTAGGGGTCCCTCTCTCCAGCTTCAGCTTTAATAGTAGCTTATTCAGTCAAGAATGGAGCAGATGATGGGTGTAGCGAGCAATAAATGATCACCAGTTAGCTGAAGGAGAAGGTGTGGGTCCTCCTGGTCAAGGCTCTGCGTGGAAATAGAAGCGATTGAGCTAGACCCCTAGCTTCGGTATGACCTCCTTACCTCAGCATACCACTTATTTCTTCTCAGACGGTGATGTTGGTCCTTCCCTTCTATTTTTGCATCTTCACTCTGTGAGTTACCGATGGTAGGCACTGCTGCTGTGCCGGTGTTCTGCTCCTCCTCTGGCAGGTCCCAGCCGTGGCCAGGGCTGGGGGATGCCCTCTTGGCTTCAGAGTTACTGCCCCTCATTACTAGGGATCAACAAATAATTCATCATCATGTCATGGTCTTGCTTTACCTCTTTTGCAGTTATCAGCAGGTTACAAGCTTTCTCAGATGAGTTATTTATTTGAAATGATTTATCAATTAATTCTGAGCTGAATTAATAAGTAGTTCAGTTTTACATATGTATTCAAGCAAAATACAGGTTGTCTTCAAAGCCAGATGGAGCACATGGTATTTTTCTGTTTGGTTGGAGGAATATAACTCTTTCAGACAGGTTTCTATGGCCAATATGGAAACTAAAGCATGGAGTATTAACTTTCTATGAATATGCATCACATTACTTGAAATTTTCTCTTTTTGGTGTCTTTCCTGATCGTATGTTCTTGCGTTGGAATATTCAGGGGAAAGAACCAACAACGGTGACACAAAATTGGCCAAAACACACTCGTGTGAAAAATTCCATGGATATCCCTAGGAGATATTTGCAGGGTTTCACCAACTTTGCTCATGTCTGTCATTAGTATTTCAAAAAGTGCTATTTGCAGGACAGAGGATTTTTAAAATCTTTGGATTCAAACTTTTATCTGGGGTTTGGAGCATTTGCCACTCATTTCATACATCAGCAATTATGTTCTTGTGAAAGCCTCTATAATGCTGATTGAATGTACTCCCGAAAACGAACATGAGAGGAGGAGATGGGGGTGGCTCTTTCCCATTACTAATTCTTGACTAGGAAAAGAAAAAAAAAAATCTGTTTAAATGTCTCCAGTGCTACTAATGTGACTTGCTTAACTGTGTATTAGAAACGAAGGGATGTTAGAACCACGGGTAAACCTTGAAGGGATTGACAATCACTTGTGTGGTCTCTGCTTTCACTTGCTTATGTGCTATTTGGCGAATCTGAGGTGTTTTGGGGCAGGGTCTTGGAGCTCCAGCATCTACTGGATCCAAGGGATTGTGGAAGATGTAATGCTGTTTAAGTGAGAGAGAGTCTGCTGTGACTGAGCCATGAGTGATGGAAATGGTCTGTAGACAAATCTGTCCCTGGTGGAAGAATTATAGGACTTAGGGTGGATATATGCCAAGATGAAGGGTTTGCTGTAGGAAAGTGTGTGGGATGAGACTGCATTTAGTCAAGTAGGGAGAGCCATGGGGTCTTTGGGCTTCATTACATTAGAAAGAAGAAAGTAGGAGATTGTGGTGGGTACATCAAGGTGATTGCACTGGGCAATGGGGAATGATTTTCCAAAAGTGGTTGGTGTTTTGTTAGCTTGCTCTTGGATACAAAGCTGGACCTTTATACATTTTCAGAAGCACGTGTGTTATATCCAGAAAGCAACATGTTTTCCCCTCAACGTAAGCAGCCCCATATTCTAGAAATGATTGTGTTCCGCAAGGCTTTAGTGGCTCTACCACCTTCACCCTTGGAGAACGTTTTTCTGATGCACTTGGAAACTTTCCCTCCAGTTCCCTTACAGTTTGCAATGACCTTTCTGTTTCAGTGGAAGATATAAATTGTATTTTTAAATACAGAAAGGCTGCTCTCCAGAGACTGAACCTCTGGAGGACGAGGCTCCGATGGGAGTTCTGTATTTTCTGCCGGTCTCTGGCAGCACTGGCCTTCGTGGCTCGATGGTTTGGGGACTTGTTTGTGCAGAGGGTGACCCAGATTCCAGTTCTCTCTGCCTGACAGATTAGGGATGTTTTTCACAATAACCCCTCCAAACATACGCTATCTGGAGAACCTCTGCCAAATATCTTAATGGCACTTGAGGCTTGGGCTCGTTAGTGGCATCAAGTGAAACAAAAGCACCTCCCTGACAATAGCGGGAGCCATTCCCATTGTGAGTGAAAATCATTTTCAAACATGAAAATATACCAGCTGGGTCAAGTAATGCTTATGAAAAATTCTCCAGTGTTACTTTGATATGCTCGGCAAAGGAACTTTAATTTAATGGGACTCAGTTGAAAAGAACCAATCACGGAACAGTGGAAAAGCTGAATGCCCAACATAAATACCTGCAGTTCAAACCAAACAATGCCATTCTTGGGCTGTAATCAGGAGAGGGCTTTCAAACAATGCCCGGCGGTGTCCCTCGCCAGCCGGCGCAGGTAGCGCGCTCGCAGATGACTAATGCCTAGCGTGTATCTGGGTACCTAAATTACTGTTTACTAATCTCGCGCTCTCTTAGTCATCCTCAAAAGACTCCTTAAAGCGGGTATGCTAACGCTGGGCACTTTTTACAGTAAGTAAATGTTCTATTTGCGATACAAGTTGCCGGATGCAGAATTCAACTTTGCTGTAGCTGTGGTTCGCTTGAATGATCTTGACCTGATCTTGAAGGGTTTGAAAGGCTAATCCATTCATTCCTATTCCAGACATACACAGATTAGGCTTCTGTTGAAACAACTTGCACTTTTGAAAATAGCAACAAAACTGCAATCGGCTTTGCATGTTTCTTAAGTTTCCAGCCTGGCAAATGATACTGGCCTTTGTGCCCTTCCTTTGCTGTCTTCCCCGAAGAGCGCAACTGTTCTGGTCAGCCAGGATGCACTCTCTTCAGCTGGTAAATTCCGTAGCTGGAGGTTTCAGGCATGGTTTCTTCTTGATCTCTGATTTGGTTTCGCTGTAGAGTTTCGGTATGAGGTGACCTGAGGAGTTGTCTTGCGTGTGGGCTTCAAGTACAGTTTATCTTGGTTCAACATTTACTTTCTTTTGCAGATTTTGAAACAAGTCTTGCAAAAAAAAAAAAAAAAAAAAAAAGCCTGGTGGCTTCGAAATAGTTGCTTCTCATTTCTCCTTTCAGATGTCAGGTGATAACAGAAATGTTTCACAGCCAGATCACGCACTGGTGCAAGTGGAGCTATGCTGGTGGGTGTTAGCTGGGGCGTCTGGTCTTGGATGTGTCCACATATGTCTATGCATATGCACCCGCTGTCCCCACATGTACGTGTTTGTGTGCATCTGCACCAAGCTCTGGGAGCCTATACTTAGCTGATGAGTTCTGGGTAGGGGGTTGTTAATTTTCATGTCGGTGGATGCGTCTCCTGTGCTGCTGAGCTGAAAGTAATGGTGTGTTCGGGAGCTGTGCGCAGCCTACACGTGTGGGCGTCCATTTGCTTGTGCCTGTCACCAACCATGAAGGTCAGAGTCTCAACAGGGTGGTACCTGAACTTCATTTAGACTTGGAAAGCTTAAATTACAGTTGTCCCAAGAAACTGGATCTGAATGGGGTGGTCTGGTGAGTGTCCACAGAGAAGTGAGACAGATGTCAACCTGTCAGCCATTAGCACCTGCTAACATCTACACGCATGCATTCATTTATGTACATACAGAGCCATTATATATACCCATTACACGCACATATATACATGCACTTTAATCTAATGCTAATCATACGTTGCTGCAAGAAAATGGATGTTACAGGGGATAATTCCCCAAGTTTTACACACGTGCGCACGTACCTTAGCAGGGGTAGCTTTCCTCGGGGGGCTTTATGAGAGTTCAGTGTCTTCGTTAGCACTGAGCGATGCGTCCCTGTTCCTGCCCGGCAGGATGCAGCTGGGTGGCCGTGCGTCCTCCTCCTGCTCCGTCTCCCCGATACCACTCAGAAATGCATCTGCTGCTGCAAGCTCGTTTGGACTTGATGGTCTTAAAGGTCTTTTCCAACCTAAACAATTTTATGATTCTATGTGTGTACACGTGTGAACCACTGCCCGTGCTGCTTTCGGCCAGTGGTGTTCTCCACCTAAGTCAGTGAGCAGGTTGACTGTTGCTGCATGAATCAATAAGGCGCAGTTTGGCACATCCCTCTCCCTGTATATCATCAGCAGACAGTGTCTGTGCAGCGCCCTTTTATAATTAAAAAACTGGACAGTTTCCTTGTGCCCATTAATATGGTGCTGCGTAAATCTGCCCGGTGGCCCCCAGCTTGTCCACCTCCACCTCGCAAACGGCTTTGGCTTTCTTTGAGACTCGGTCGTTGCATGCAGCGAAACGATTATCCCAGGTGCACAGTGAAGACTTTGCTGGCTTTTTTTCCCCTGTGAGCAAAAAAGAGAGCTCTCGGGAGGTGTTGGGCTTCCCTTCGGTATGTCTGGGACTTCACAAGTGAGGATGCCTCGTACAGGCAATAGACTTGACAGGCTGTTGGAAAGAGGTTTTGGCCCCAAACTGGAGGGTTCTGGTGAGCTTGCATGGACTATTGGCCAACCCCCTTTTGAAAAGGGGAACGTGAATAAGTGCCTGCATCTGAATTGCTGGCAAAAGTGCTTTTTGCTGTATTTCTGCTGTTGCACCAGCTGTGGAAACGCACCTCGCTAAGGCGAGCTAGCCCGCAGTCACTATGGGCTTGACCTGTGTGGATGCCCTGCCCAGGCTGGGATATCTTATGGCTGCAAGGGGGGACTTCTCCACAGAACTGGAGATAAAATGGCATCGGGAGCGCACTGAAGGCGAGCCCCCAGCAGGGTAATTACTTACTGCATATTTACAACCCGCATGGCAACGGCTTGCTGGGCAGACTGCCTATGTGGGCTGCATAACGAATGCAGGCGGCCGCCCAACGCCTTCCCCCGCCATCCATCGAGCTCCCCGAGGCATTAAAACTATATGTCTTAAGACTATAGCGGCGCATACCGCTCCCGTCCTTCATGTGGGCTGCGTTACACTGACAAAGAAAAAGGCTTTCCGTATTGTCTCTGCCAGGCTGACCTTTAGAGTGTTTACTTTTCAATCAGCTTTAAGAAGGCGAGCTTGAACTCCCCGGCGTGAGCAAGTTCAGCGCGGGAGCGCTCTCGCCCAAACATTTGCCAAGATAACGCCAAAGTGACAAATAAACACGAGTTGTTTTTACAGGTGTAAAATCAACAGATCAAATGCTGACCCCAGCCATGGTCGTGAAGCCAGCCTGCGTTGTGTTTGAAGAATACCACTGCATCATTTACACTTGCAAACCCTTTGTAATCTTAATCTCTTTGTTGCTTTTATGTTATACTGGCCCCCCAAGGTTAAAGAAAGAGATTTAGACCTTAAACACAAATCCAGCCTTCAAGCTCTGGAATTATCTTTGCCTTTAAATGCAACTGATCAATGCCCATTTCTTTTGAAAATAAAACCCTTTTGAACCTTGAAAGCCTTCCACTGTTGAGCTATGTCTAAGTGCCACATGGGGAAATGGGCAGAAAAAAGCCCATTTTTCCCTTAGTGCTTGCATTAGAGGTCCTAAAGTTCAGTCCAACGCAATCAATTTAATTGGCGCTAGCTCTAGTGACAAATTATACTGGTTTACACTCAAGTGTAGCACAGATTCCTCAAACGCTGGGAAAGAAGGGAGATACACTTCTTGGTCTCTACTTAAAGAGGGCAACAGTATTGGAAAAGGAGCACATTTAATTTATCACTGTCAGAGCAGGTGCAAAGTTTAATTCTAACTAAAAGCATTAAACAATTAACCCAGACAGTCAGGCCCTTCTGAAAACGCTCGGTTGCAGGGAACATATGGACCAGATTACCAATGGAAAAAGTCGTGGCTCCTCTTTTATTTAAATGAATATCTTCTACCACTTAAAAAAAAAAAAAAAAAAAAAAAAAAAGAGAGAAGATGGAAAGAAAAAGGGAAAGAACTTTATAGCCCTCTGATAACTACTGAATAAAATCCAGGATAGGAAACTCCACCAGAGTGGCAGCAAATAGCTCTCATTTAAGTAACTCATTGATCTTTGATACTCTGTGAATTAGGGAAGCTATGCTTTATAACCTGCCGATACCAGCTCTGTGTAATACATGTGCACGTGCTTTTCGAAGTGCCTGGCTACTATTTTCTTCTGCAAGGTGATGCACTCCTTAGGCTGGATTTTGTCCCTTTGACACCTTGAAGTAACGCAAGGAACCTTTGCAAATCGGGCACGGTGTGCCCAGGAGCCACTTGCAACCTGAGGGTTTGATTTCCAATAGGACATTTCCCCAAATTAGGGTCCCATTGAAGAAAGCCAGTAAATCCATCCTTTAGTCCTTCCTTCATTAGCAAAGTGAGGTCCCACAGCTATAGGAGACATCGGTGCTTGCTTGAATTTCAATAAGTTATATGCTTTGGCAGGTAAAAATGGTGTTCTGTGAGGGGTGGAGTGTGGTACAGGTGGTGCAGAATTTGGGGCTAAAAACCATGTTCTGGAGGACAGCTACAGAGTAACTCTCTGAGGCGGCAATTTTAAAGTTAGTTTTGAATCTGTGGCTTATGCATTTATAATAAAATTCATCTTTCCATGATTTTAAGAGCAGAAACCCTCCAAGAACAGGCAGGTCTCTTGTCCGAAAGAAACTTGCATGTATTGTGAAGAAGCAAACTCTACTGAAGAGTTAATGAGCGCAGAGTCCGAATCCTTCTGCGGTGTCCAGGCATCCTCACCGTCTTCTAGAATTGGGCAAAAATTCCTGTCATTTCTGGTGTGTTTTGTGTTGGTCTAAATTTGAATAGCTGAGATGATTTAGAAGTATGTCCTTTCTTCCCTAGCCTTTATAAAATATGTGTCTGTGGAGGATAAATCGTTTCATTATATTCCATTATTCTGTGGATAACGTGCTGGTGATATCAAAACAATGAGAATAATAATATTGTTCCCACTCCAGTGCCATCAGCAGATTCCCTCCTTCCCACCGTCATTTCAGCATCATTACCATGTCTCATTGCTTAGACCTCAGGTAGCCAATTTTGAAGCAATTCATCCTCGCAAGAAATGCCAAATGCCCATGTCAGGCGTTCAGGCTGCATTTTTCAAACTCCCAGGTACAAATCCATGCAGACTGAAGGGTTTGGTTCCTTATGATATTGTGTAACTAGAGCCAATGTGCTTTAAATGTATTAGGAATACAACTTTTTTCTTATGTTTGAGACCTGCCAAACATACTATTGAGCAAAGGCTCATTTTCAGACATGCGAGAACAGTGCAAATGGTTTGAAATTAGGTAGAATCTTTGCTTACGTATTTGTGGATGGGAATTTAACTCTGCAATTTATAGAGAACTTATCCCCAGAGACCTGGAGCAGCACAGAAATGAGATGCATGTGATTTTGGTGGACTTTGCGGCTCCTGCCGCGTGTCTGCGTCCCTCCCTCGGCGATTTGGGCATGGTGTGTTCAACAGAAACCGCTCGGAGGATCCCCGGAGTCCTCTCTTGAAAAGCGGTAAGAGCAGAGGAAAATAATTGAATTTATACATCATCTTCCGCAGCCAGTGTCTGCAGTGCCTGGTAAGGGGGTATTGGGCGTTCTCCGGTACAAAGCACCTGTGCCCCATCGGAGGAAGCTCTGCATACCTATAACATCTCCTGTACCAAGACAGAAACCTATGTGAGAGGACGGTGGATCTCAGAGAAGATCTAGCAGTGGTTGGAGGAAAGGCCTGGCTCAGGAGAGATCCCACACCAAGGCTCTGAGATGTGTCAGTAGTTTCATTGATCTTGCTCTGGGTGTTGAGGGGGCCTCATGAAATGTTTGGATTTTTTTTTTTTTTTTTTAATGTGTTTTCTTGGAGAAGGTGGCTGGAAATCTCACGGGAATGGGTTTGCTTGGGAATATATCCAGTTGTTTCTGGTTTCGGTTCATTTCTGGGTTGGGAGAAGGGCCAGATCAGCAGCCACCAGAGAAGCGTGCCTTCGGATAGGAGGCCTTTAGGAAGATCATCTTCATGCTCTTCAAACTTGGGCTACCCAATTCACTCACAGGACTTTACAATGTGAAAGCCAAAGACCCCCAGTGTCCATGGAGGTCTTTCCCATGCCTCCGTTTGGGTTTTGGTGAGGTGATGGGTGAGACTGGGACCACTCTGGGCATGGGTGCGTCCCGCACCGGTAGCTGCTGAGCGTGCAGTGATGGCTCGGGGCTCCTGGGAGAAGGAAGCAGAAGGAAACGCAAAGGCATATGGGAAACTTTGCTGAGATATTTTCATATCTCTTCCTTTCTTTCTTCCAGAGATTTTAAAATTGTTTTTATCCCTTAAAGCGTAAACCATTTATTACAAATACCAACATGAATTTCCTTGCAGTAGGATAAACACTCAGCTGTTCCACTTACTGGAGTGCTGTAACATAAACAAAAACAAACCCAATGATTTTTGCAGTGAATTCTTCCTCTGGTAGGGAGTAGTATTTCTGCGTTGTCATCAAGCCAGTGTTTACGCCTGCATCCGAACAACGCAATCTGAATGACAGGATCCCACATGTACTTTTATATAGCTGAGAGATAAGGCGCTGGGAGGCAGAGGAAGGAATACAAATGATCTGCTCGATAACGGCACGAGCTTTTCTTTGTGTGTTGGGGTTGTACGAGTGAGGGGCAAGACAAAAAAGGCTGTATCCTCATCCAAACCATGAGACACTTAGTTTTGCCTCCTTCAGTCTCACCAAGGTCGAGGTTGAACCAGAATGAGTTCGGCCGTGCTTTCCCCCAAAAAATGACAAAAATGCATTGGCATGGTACGTGGGTTATTTTATATCAATTTTGTGCGCTGGCCTTTCTAGGGCTTCCTTTCAAGATTTTCCTTGCAGACCTGAGGATGAGCAACAGTTACAATTATAAACTTGAAATTGCTTATAGTCATGGGACTCCAGGAGCTGTGACTTTTAAGAAAAGCACCAAATTTCCAAACCCTGGATTCAAATCATCACAGCTGGTACAATCCAGTCCCCCAAACTGATGCTTGTTGCTTCCTTCCTTTGCTTCTACCGGTGGCTGAGACTGGGATGGATTAGAGAGAACTGATAATCCACTTCCAAAGTAGCTTCAAGATGCCAACAAGAAGGCTCTCCAGCTCCTCCCATGGTCCTGCTGGAGCACTGAGCGTGACGTGGCCCATAGCATGCGTGCCGTACGGTAGCTCTGGTGTACTTGCTATCTCCCATTTCAATGAAACAGGACCTGGATTTGTCCTCACTACACCACTGTAAGCTTCGTTACATAGTATAACGTTAAAACATAAACGTCTAAAGCTTTTGACTCTCTCAGTCATAACATAATAGCAGTAGCCAACTAATTTGGCCTAAAGTGAAAGTAATAATACAATAATAGTCAAAATATTTTTGCTATCTATAAGTTACAATGTAACATAAAAATTGAGTTTAGTAAACTGGAAAAAAAAACCGCCTTAAATTGTATCAAATGAAAGCTTTTGACCATATCCCAGACAAATATTTTGAGGAGGTCAAATCCAAACATCGTTTTGATTTTGTGCAGCCTCTTTAAGCTCAGTTTCACATGGAAATTTGGAATTTCCCTTGTAGCAGGAGTCCTTTACTGCTGGCAGTGAGACAAGGTGGGATGTCCTCTTCAGCCATATAGTTGTGTGATCCCTTTTTTTGGTGTGTTATGCCATTACCCTTGGCGGTAGCACGAGGTGATGAACTCCGCAGGCTTAATTGCACGTTGCCTTTTATCATATGTAGCCTTTTATATCGGTTTTACCTGTATCACTTTTCAGTTGGTTGAAATGTCTGCTTGGCTTGGTGCTACAGAAATGAGGGAACATGGGTGTAAACCCTCCATGGTGGGTTACGTGTTCGCTTGAGGAGCATTTTTGCATCCTCAGCTGGGGCTGGTGCCCCTCAATCCCCCTGTGCTGGGCAGAGCTGAACTTAGCCTTGTCCGAAGACTCGTTTTGAGGCATTTTTGAAGGGCCGTGGATGTAGGAGGTGCGGAAAATGCACGTGAAAACCTGTTGCTGGTATTTCTCCCTTCCTCATTTTGGTTTTGCTTGTCCAAGGCCTGACCTGCAGCCAACTGGGGTCAACGAGAGGGTTTCCACCACCTGCAGTGGGTTTTGCATCCTGCGCAGGCGATGCGATGTCAAGAAATGTTTGCGTGCTCTTGGTGGTTGCTTTCCGGAGGAGAGCTTGACAGCACACTTCAGTGGGGCAGCGGTTCAGGGGTGCGGGCACCGGCGTTGAGGGAGAAAGGATGGATACAATCACACAGCTAAACTTAAAGCCGCAAAAGAAATGGAAACTTTTCAGTGAAATACAGGCGCTGTGAGACTGCAGCTTGGGCTGTTTTCCCCGGAAAAAGTGGTTTTATCTTAACAAAGCAAATTCTGCATCTTGGTGAATAAGGTTATGTCCCAAAAACATGGTCCTGCTTGCGATGGTAAACACAGCAGGGGCAAGGCTGAGAAGTTTTCCATAAAATAAAATAATAATTAAAAAAAATCTTCCTACATCTGTGAAGGGAGCAGCGGAGGGTGAACCAGTCACTGTAAACGCAAAATGGTCCCCCATGAGATTTAGCCAATTCAGGCCACAAGTCGAGAAAATATTTAAGCATGTCCTAAACTTGAGTGGCATTTGAATTCATACGTAAAGTAGTTGCTTCAGGATTTCCTTTAAAATTGATGTTACCGAGTGCTGGGGTCTTAGTGACTTTCCGAGGTGGGATCAGGTCCCACTCTGCCCACCCCATGAGAGCAAAGCTTGTTCCCTTATGGTATCCTGGTGCAAACCTCCCCTGAATTTACCTTCCCGAGGAAACAGGGAAGGTTCTCATTTTACAGGGAGCTGGGAGGGCAAAATTCATCCCTGATGCAAGCTTGCAATCGAAGAAAATGAGGCTCACCGATGCCAAGCTTGGATGTGTCCCTGGCCTTTTGTTTAACGTCTCTGTTTGGATTCTCTGAAGAAGCAGGAGTGAAAAGGAAAAGCTTCTCGTAACGGCGAGCGTGCTAATTCTGGCGAAGTGTAGAAGGGTTTTCTTGTTGATATGCTCTTTAAAAGCATGATCTGTTTTCTGCTTCTAGTTAAAGAGGGTAGTGGCAGTCTTTAGTGGCTGTGTCAATGTAGCCCATGTTATTATGTACAGATGTGCCAGCTGCAAGTAGGCATTATCTCTTTGATAGTGCTAAGCACTTTACAGTGGGTCAGAGAAGTGCAGCTCTCAACCAATAGATCTAATTGCAATCCTTTTATGTTCTCTATGATTGCAGGTTTCTCCAGCACTATAAACAAATAGTAATCAACTAAACCTGTTACCTCTGAGCAGCGATGTCACGATATGAAATATTAACTGTTCCAAATACAGTAATGATGGTTTAAAACTGTATTTGTTCTTGAAGGTAAAAAATAAGGAAAAAATCAGGAGCGCTAGCACTGGCAGCGTGAAGAGCCCTCTGGCTCTCTTTCATCTAATGAAAAATTGTGTCTGTATACGACATGTTTTATGTGGTCAAATACAGTGTAAATATTGTGTACATCTTTTGCTATAGCAACAACATATTAACAGTACCACAAATAATCTCTGCCTCCGAATCTACATTTTTATGACACCGTTATGCTAATACAAGACAAACTTATATTTTGCTGTGCGTCTAATCCCCCCCAAATTAATCCATTTGTATTCCTATAATCCAGCGAACTCTTTTCTCACCTCAAGAAATATTAGACGCAGGCCCTGAACGCATGGCTGATGAGATGGACTAGAGCTGAAAGTGGAGAAGGGCGAGTTTTTTACCCTTTTTTTTTCTTTTCCTATCTCAGGAAAATTTTGGTGGAAGCTCTTTCTGGGTGTTTGGCTTGCTGGGATTTTGGAGAGGGCGAAGGGAGATATTATTTGAGGAGCAGCCTTTCTAAGTGCTTGGGCTGAGGTGTTTCTACTCTGTATAGCCATGCTTGCAGCAAGCTGGCCAGTTCTGGGGTTTGGCCAAGTCTGGTTGGGAAACGGGTCCCAGGGGCCTGATCCTGCCCAAACTATTGAGCTCTCTTGGCCTGTGAAGACTGGACTTGGGCTGGCTCGTGGTAATTCCCCACTGGCCCAACCCCAAAGGGTACCGGAGTTACTTTAACAATTTTTTTTTGGTGTAAGTGGTTGAGTTTGAGGGCTTGTACATCACGGCAATGTAACTTACTGGTGTGCGTAGGGAGGGAGGTTCAGGAAGGCTCTGGTACTTTGATGCACGTGAGATGTCCCTGGGTTAGACGTCAGCTCCTCAGATGCTGAAGGAGCCCCTGGAAACAGCCTGAGCATTTGAAGCATCGAAATGGGACTTTCCACGTAAATTGATCATGAAGGAGAGTTTATGAAATTTTTCACGGTTCGGGATTTAATCAAATCTGATCGATGCAGCTCTAATGCAAGGTGAACTTGTTGACCGCTTCCACTGGAGGGTAAAAAAATACCAAAGAAAAGCTGGGGCTGTACGTGCAGTGTGCGTTTCCGCTTGCTCTCATGCTGTTGCAAGGCAAAGTAATTAGCTGAACACTGGGGCTGCTCATTGTTAGTCATTTAGAGGCATAAATAACCCAACCAACGCCTTCCCACCGCCACCTGCATCTGTCCAGCTCCTGGCGTGCCCCCCTTTTGTCTGGGGGGCATCCCGGGCTGACCCCCCGGCGCCCGGCCGAAGGGGGTCAGTGTTAGGCTTGGCTTTGTGCCTTCCCTGCACCCCCAGCTCCCGCTCACCCGGGGAGCGAGAGATGGAGATTGGGAATTAAAATGTCTTTAAAAAGAAAATAAGCTTTTGTATCAGCCAGCTGGCGAAAGGATAAAGGACTGTGCTCACAAGATGCAATCAAAATTCAACAGTGTTTTATTAAACATGTAATATTATCAAACTAAACAAAAGAGCCCTCAATGGCTGGTAATACAATGCGATACAATTTTTTTTTTTTTTCATGGTGTCATTCATACAAAAGTGTCATTGAACATTCGGCTCCCAGTTACAAGCTGCACATGCAAATACCAGTACACGTTGTGGGCTCGACAACGAAACACAACGCGTCCTGCAGGTAGATAGCAGATCATTCGGTTCCTTTTCCAGATAACTCCTGCTAATGCACAAGGAGAATAGGTGGCTTACAGAATTAACTAGCCAAAGGGACCGCATTTAACAGTCGGTTAAGGACCTTGATCTGTAAACAGTTTATTACATTTATTCCTCTGAGACAGCCCTGTTTGTAGACTTCTGCTCCGGTGCCTCCCCATGCAAGGGCTGCAAATCAGCAGCTGATTCTGCTCCTTCTGTTGATTTTTATGTTTTGCTCTCGGTTTGCTTTTCTAGCATCTAATAAAAATTGGTCAATAATGGATAAAATGCTGTGAACAAAACTGGATCTGTGCATCATTTAGCTACACCTCTTCTCTACTTTCATATTTAATTTTGCACCAGTAAAAAGACATAGACCCAAAGCACAGTCTTGGAGCTTGGATTGAGCTCTGTGTTTTGTGTCCGCAAAACTGCTTCTATCTGATGGGATTTGGAGACTCCTGTGACATCTGAGAGCACAGCATTGTCAAACGGGGACGCTGGAGCCAGGCTCTGGGTCCTGGTGAGGTGGTCACCCTATGGTGCCCATGCTCTGAGGGTGTGGGAGCGTGGGCTGGTAGGGCCAGCACATCTGTCCCACGCTCTTAATCCCCTCTTGAGTCAGGTGTAAAGGACAGTTTCAAGTGCAAGGCAATGGTGAATCGAGCCCTCCAATCAGTTATAATTATCTCCAAAGAATGATCAACAATTAAATTGCATTACTAACTCTTGATCTCACTGGAAATATGTGCTATCTTTCTTTTAAGTACCCGAGGTATAGCTCTTCCCTTGACTCTATTTACTCGGTGAATTTTGGTCCCATAAGGGACTGGCATCCGAACAATCTTTCAATTAAAAAGAGAGGGGAAAAGTGTGCCTGGCCTCCATCAGCTCAGCAAAGCAACTTGGTTTAAAGGTGTTTGTGAACAGCAGCCCGGGAGCAACTCGGCTGCAAAATCTTTTCTTCCCTGAAGAACCCCAAAGGCAGAGCAGCACGGAGGAAAAAAAAAAAAATCACTAAGAAGCCCTAACCTTGTAACACACAGTTTTTGCTAAAAACATATATTAATAATATATTATTGAGCGGGCATAGATGAAGAAGGCCAGGGAAAGCGTAAGCAATAAGAGTGTGAGCAAGGTCAGTGTTCCTTGCCCGAGGACAGCACAATCAATAAGAGCTGGTCAATACCTGCTTTATTACTACACTACCACTCCGAGCAAAATAATTTTTAAGTTAAGAATATATTTTGCAAAACTGAATTAACGATATTGAATATTTTGCTCTTTGATACGACTAGCCTTCAAAATCAAATTATTAATATGGAAAAAGGCATATTGGTTCAGCTAAGGATTTTTTTTGTCCCTGGAAAGGAACTGGACGGTTTGTGATTCCCACTTGCACATGAGCATTAAATTGTGCCAGATCCTGCCCCCCCGAACAGCAAAATGCAAAGATATTTGGTTTTGTTTCCAAAAGACTCCTTTTTGCTTTGGAGACAAGATGCTGATGGAGAAAGCTGAGTGCGTAAAATGGAGACCAGCAGTAAACTTCAGAGAACGGAGCATCTCAATTTCTGCAGGTTCGGCATGCGGAGGATCCAACCTGCCCTAAAAATGCATGTTTTTGTGAGCCATCCCCACCTTTTCTCCTGCCCTTCTTGGCTTCCTGGGCTTCCCAGCCGACGCACTCAGTGCGTATATTGATGGTGTTAATTTGGAGCTGTCGTGAAGGCACGCTGCAGGCAGGTTACTCAGCGAGGCGGTATCAAAGGGTGAGACGGGATCCGTCCCTGCTCCCCGGGGCAGGTCTGCTTTGGCTGTGCTGGATCATGCCAGGTCGTCCCCACCTTTTGCTCAAAAGTTTAGAGCCTCAAGTAACTCGAGCAAATCTTGTTTCATTGCGTTAAAATGATTACATGGGTTTAAGATGGCCATTTATCACGCTAAATTTTGTTTCCTTTGGAGGGAAGGGAAGAGAAGCTCTTTTATTTAGCCGTATCGGTGTTTTGAAGGCTTAGCTTTGGTGACTTCGGTGTGAGCTTTCCAAGGAGGCTGTGCTCCTGAAATGGCTGGCTGGTCGGTGGCATGATGGAAACCGTGGTGGTGTGAGAGGGAGGGCAGTGCTCGGTGCAAAGCAGCTGGCTTTGGAGCTTCAGTTAGCACCATTTGGGCTGGGAATTTTGATCTGGCGTCCAGACGCGTGGGCTCAAGCCCGGGAGGATGGCGTGGACAGGGTGGGGGGCTTTCTTTGTGCAGGAAAACACCGACGGTAGCTGATTGCCAACCGTCTTCCATAGCAGGGTCTTGGAGATGCTGCTCCTCTCTTGCCACCCTCCCCAGATTCCTCCAGCACCTCACTGGTGTCTGCCACGCACTCCCTTGTCGACATTTATTTTGTAATAGGTATCAGCTACTGGATTCAGATAGGACATGAGAGATGGCAATCTCCCCTGAAATCGAGAGATATTGAAAAGGCTCAGGCCTTTAGGGCTGAGTATTTATTTTTTTTAAAGTTTCACTCTTTTATTTTTTGATGCTTGACTCCTTCATCTAATCCTCCTCAAAACATTAGACATGATTCACCCAGGGCAGGTGGAGAGCTTTCTCCCTAAAATATGTCCTGGCTGTTTGAGCACCAAGGGGTAGCTGGATCAAATTAACTTGCTTTTCGTTGTTTTGATTGAAATGATGTAAAATACATTTCCCCTTCAAAGCACTGATGCTGCCCCTCTTTATGAGCACCAAATTACCTTCAACCCCAGACTCCACAGGGGTAGCTGTCAAATCGATGGAGGCTCTGTCATACAGTTTTTGTGGCTGTTTAAAATTTACCTGGTACCTCCAGGAGAACATTGGAGAGCTTTAACCCAGCGGCTTTTAACTGATACAGGTGCCAATGCAACCCAAACTTGCAAGGGGAGAGGTTTGAATTGGCTTCGCTTCTCCTCAGCATCTTTAAGTCTCCAGGAGCGCTTGTGTTTGTTTTCTTTCGGGGCACTAAAGCCCTGGCCTGGATGTTGATGGTTGCATTTGCAATTAAGGAGGGCTTTCACCACGCGTGCCTGTGGTGATGGCTCTGCTGCGGCAGCCACCTCTCTTCAGCCTGACATCTGAATCAGGGAACTCTGCCTTAATTAGCTCCCAGAGAGAAAGATAAATAGCTCTTTATGTTCCAGCAGCACCACCACGCTAATGTCCTGGCCAGGTTGATCCGTCTGTGCCCATCCTTCATCATGTTCATAGGGTTTTTGGTGTGGTCGCTGGGTGGGAGGGATGCCTTTGTTGTCCACCATGGGGCTGTGTAGTAGCAGAAACATCAGGCTTTTAAGAAGAGAAAGCTCAGACTTTTCATAGGTGTTTCCCTTGCAGAGTTGGAAGAGGTAGTGGAGGATCCCTAAAAGTCACGCATTGAATCCTTGGTCTTGGGATGGTTTAGTGATACTCAGTACCTGGTCCAAGCGTCTTTGTAGAGAGAACCAACACCCCTAACTGTTGTGGTTTTGGGGGTTTTTTTTGTGTTTTTTTTTTTTCCTTGTATAAATTTGTTGGACATGCAGGAAGAATGCATCAAAACAAGTCCTAATGATATCTTTATTGGCAGTACAGGGGAAGCCAACATATTAAGAAATTCAGAGGAAAAAATCTTTATCCCCTTCTCACGTAGCACTTTGCCTCCAGTGCGCTCCCTTTGGAAAAATCAAAAACTTTAATCCAGGGTGATCTCTGACATCCCTGACCCCAGCGTTGTGTTGGGACAAAGTTCATCTGTTTACTGCCGGATCTTTGCTGCTTCATGCTCAGGGCTTCCCCTGCACGTTGGCTGTCGTTGGAGGGGATGGATGGCTCATCAAACCCGCCATCCCTCCTGCTTCGGAAAGTGACCGAGGTATCTTGGAAACATAACTTGACCTCACTAGATATTTTTAAAGAAAGATATCGGAGGTTGAACGGAGAGTTGATGGGAGATCAAGACAGCTGAACCTTGGGAACAGAGGGAGAGGAAGGAGGAGGAGTGTTATATAAAACCAGTTAATGGCAAAAACTAAAAGGAGGGACTTGTGAAATGCCTCGTTTTTTGGGGGTGTGTGTTGGGGCAAGGACGGGTAATGCCTTAGCTGAACCACTGCAGTGGGCTACTCCGATGCCGTGCATCCCTGCTGCCGCCGGCAGCAGCATGATGCCTTCAGCAAGCGTCCGCTGGCCTTGGTCATCGCATCCCAGCCCCGGCAAGGCTCTGCCGGCACGTGATCTGCACGGAAAAACTCCTGCAAGCACTGGGAGGGCGGAGAGAGAGAGCCTTAAGACTTTAAATAAACTTGATGCTAAGTCAAAACCCAAACAAAATGAGGGCGGGGGGGAGGACGATAAACAAATAGCCTTGTTCACCCTTACATATGTATTGTACCTGGCAGTTAATGGCAGTGGCCAGCTAGTTAGTGCACAGAGTGGAAAAAACCCTGATATATCACTTCCAAAACACTTGACCCACTGATAGGTGGTGAAGGGCAGCCGCCTGCCCCAGGGGAAGAATTTCCTCCGGTGCTCTCCATGTTGTTTTACTCTTTCTGTGCACGCGCCTGTGTGTCTGGGAAGGGTCTGGGCGAAAACCGATGGGTGGCATAAAGAAACTGCTTTCTGCAGGCATCCTTTAGCTCGCGGGGAGCGTGCGCTGCTGCACTCGCTTGGCAGGACACCTGCAATCTTTAAGGCCCAATTAGTCTTTTCAGAAGTATGACATCGGAGGGAGAGAAACTTGACCTTCTAGGGCTGGTAGAAAAAAAGTCTTCCTTTTCATTGCCTTTCGTTAAAGTTGCGAGGGAGGTCGCGCCTCCCCCCGCGGCGCAGGGCAGAGGGCTGTATCGATGGAGCCGGCCCCGTTGTGTTTGCGAGTCAGCGCAGGTGCGAGCCGCCAACAAGCAGGTGTTTGTACAGAGGCGACCTCGAGCGCGGGTTGCTGACCTGCCCTTTCCTCCTGACTCATCTTTCCTCGAGAAAGGGCTAGTTTCAGGCTGTGGTGCGCCCGTGAGCTTTCTCCGCGTGTAAAAATAACATTATTTAGAGACCTCTGCTAAGCGCTTCTCTTGCAAGATACTTTTTGATAATTTACCTGGGAGAGATGCAGCTAGGATGCTGCCCCAGCTGTTTTAAAAGGGTTTGGTTCTGCTGAGATTTTGCATCCATAAAGAGAGTTTACTCCTTTACAGAGGTGAAAACAAGGTACTTTGTGTTTGGAAAAATGCATGGCTGGTGCATCCCCTCCTCTGGGGAGGAATCTGGGTCTGTTTGTGAACAGGCTAATATAAACCAGTTTGGAATAGAGGAATACGCTGGGTGAGCTGCTGAGCTCTCTTAGGCAGGGCTTCCTGGGAAACTTAAGCAAATTGTAATTTTCTATAACTGTTAATAACCTCTTAATCACAGTGGGAAATCAACAGTTCCTAATACGTACATGTGCCCAGGCATACATGTGTGTATCGCACAGATTTCCTGGGCTACTGGTCTGGTCTGCCTTCTTGCCTTAAACCTCACCTGGCAGTTTACCTCCTGCTTAATTTTGTGTGTATGCAAATTAAGGCTCATGCTTACTCAAGGAATAGATAAGACTATTTTATTGGAAAAGCTAACAGCATCGCTTTGCGTTCCTGCATCATGTCATACATCAGCTTCAGTGTCCCACCCTGCCTGTCCAGTTGCCCCCATTTTACAGATGGACAAACTGATAAGCAGGCAGGAAGAGGGCGAGGTGGGACACACTTTACCAGGGCGCCAGTGAGGGCAGGAGGCATTCCCAAATCCTCCCGCATCACATTCGTGCCATCTCTCTAACTTTGCAGGAGTGTGAACTCTACCGCGTGCCCTGAACGCTGGCGGAGGGACCAGAAACAAAGGCAAAAGCTGGGCAGAGAGACACGGAGTTGCAAAGAGGCTTCTGGTGAGTTACCGCAGCGTGAGCTCTCGCGTTAATTAACATCTTCATTAATGATCCAGGATAAGGAAAATACTTGCAGATGATATCAAATGGGGAGGAGCTGCAAACATGGGATGATAAAGGGAGAACTAAAAGATGAGAAACATGAGTAAATGACAATAAGAGATTTAACGTGGAAAAATCTTGCAGCCCGTAGAATACAGTTAAAGCCTCCAGTGAAGCCTGGGGTGATGGGAGTTTGCAGGGAGATTTGGCAGCAAAAAAAGGGCCCAAACATGTTGGGGCTGCGTGTGGATGGTGTTGGGGGCTGAAGGGGCTGCTTGATGAAGAAAAATTGTGGGCACAGTGTGACTGGGGAGTGCAAAGGGGGAAAGGAAGCTGAAGGTAAATTATAGAGAATTGGATGAAATTACTGAATAGTGAGAAGAAAATTCCCTGATGGAGGGACATCTGAGGTTGCTGAGTCATTGCTGGGATGAAGCAGGGGAGGCTCCGTTGCTTCGTACGCTCACAGATTTGCAGCTCAGGCGGACCCTTTGATCAGCCAGTCTGACTTTGGGCGTGGGCCCTAAGATTTCATCCATTTACTCTTGTACTGAGCCCAGCAACTTGGGTTTGACTAAACTGTAACTGGGGGACATTTAAAACTAGACTGGGTGATCTACTGCGAAATGAATTGTAGGTCAACAGCCCTGTGTTGGCAGGGAGGTGAGTTAGGTGATCTCAGGGGTCTTTTCAGACACTGTTTTTGCAATATAAGGTGAAGGTGCAGGTTGAACAGAGACACCTAAACTCACATGGGACCAGCCTGCTGGCACCATGGGCTCCGTCAACTCCAAATGGGCCTGAAGACCAAGACTGTGTAGTTACAGCAGTCGAGGTTTATACTTTGCTTGGAGGGAGGCCACTGCTCAATATCTGTGTCTATCAGCCACGCTGTAAAACTTATCTGCGGTAATACTGTGTGTGAATTTCTGCATTGGGTACTGCCAGGAGAAAACGTCTTTGTATGTGCACATCCAAAGTGTGTATACAAGTACGGACGGTGTAAAGGATTGCAGAGGGAGTCTGGGGAAGGTCTGGGCTCCATCGTCATTCGTATCAATGCAGAAAGCGAGTTAGCTTTGAGATCTCATCGCTAAACAAGGGCATCTCTTCCTGAATTAGTTGCAGCTTGCTTTTCTTTTTGCCTCTGAAGAGTTGCTCTGTGGGTGATGCTGCGTTATGGTGAGTTACCTTTCACAGACAACGGGAAGGAAAGAGAAGAGATTAAGGGGACAAACACCCCACAAGCCAAAATATTCTCAATAAACCTTAATTGGAGTGGATTAGGAATGAGGACGTGTTTTGTACGCCCGTGAGCACGCTGGCGCACGCATGCACACACACGTAGATGTTCTGGGGAGAAGAAGGGGTCAGGTCTGGACTCTGAAAAAGAGTTTTCCACTGATTCCTAATGACTTAAGACAGATCTAAGCAACACCAGCTGGAACTAGAGAACTTTGGTTCCAGAATTAGTGTAGATAATTTATCAGAGCAGTGCTTGAATAATAAGACTATCGCCGCTTTATTATATCAGCCAGTGTCATAACCAGATAGAAAAGTTTAATATTAACAAGAGGAGCTGCCTTCAGTAAGTGTGTGTGTGAGAGAGAGCATTCTCATTTTTAAAGTCTGTGTGTACTAAAATGTCAGTGTCTTGACCTCGGGGAAAGGAGTTCATTAAAAAAAATACAAATACAAAGTAAATAGTCTCTCTGAAAGGTTTATTTAATCTGTTTCTCTTCCTGCCCTGATTTTTCTTAATGTATTTAAAACTTAATATTTACTCTAGCAAAACAAAATCTATAAAATAGTTTTTGTAGGCTCCTAAATAAGTAGTAGCAGCTCAGCCGGAGCCAGCCAGTAAGCGCTGCGAAATATGCATTGCAGAGACATTTGAAGTTGTCCCCAGTGGACAATTTGCACCGTTCAGTGTTAAAAGGCTCTATTTCAGTGCTGCAGAAAGCCCCCCAGACCCCCTGACTAGGCAAGTCGAGTTTACAGATGATGTACTCCACTCAGCCGCCTTGTAGTTTCAGGGCTTAAATGGCTGGCAGGGCAAAGAGGGGATAGTTAAAATTCTTAAGCTGCTAAAATGGAAAGCCTTGCAAGATTTTATGGTGGAAGAAAAAATAATTTTTGAAGGCTAAATGTTGCTGGCTTGACCAAGCGGAGAGTCAGGGAGCCTTGGCT
Organism: Platalea leucorodia; assembly: GCF_965183815.1. NCBI lineage: Eukaryota > Metazoa > Chordata > Aves > Pelecaniformes > Threskiornithidae > Platalea > Platalea leucorodia. The sequence goes on along the minus strand of NC_138825.1, from coordinate 3,999,936 downwards.
GGGGGCGGCGGGGACTGTCTCTGCCGGGGAGAGGGAGGTTTGGAAAAGGGGATGCCTACCAAATATTGAACCTGCGCTAAAAAAAATGAAAACGGGAGAAGTCTGTGCAGCCAGGTAATGTTACAGGCTGCTCTGTTTCCTCTGGTTAAAAAACCTGCCCTGCTAATTACTCTGCTTAGAAAGGTATCTGACGGGAGGTGTTTATACTCAATTTACCGCAGTATTGAGTTCTTTCTCCTGAAATTTGGCTTTGGTTTCTTCCCCTGCGAAGTTTGGGAGCGAAGGGGGGGGCGATTCCACTAATTTTCACTGGCAAAGCGCATCAGTGTGGGGATGCACTGCATGTCCGTCCATCCATCCCTCCCTCCTCTGCCGGGCCAAACAGCAGAGCCAACATGTTTCGGCTCAGTGTGTTTTGGGTGCTCTCTGTCAGCCAGGGTCCCCTCTCCAGCCCATAGGCCCTGTGTCCAAATCACTTTTTGGGGTAAAAGCAGAATGATTTTAGCTCTTTAGAGTAAAGCAGACCTAGTCACGCTCCCCATGTCCTACCACTGTCAGGCGATGCGTGGAGAAATCAAGAGCGTGAGAAATCATTTTTCCATTTCTTTATTTTCTCTGAATCATCTTAGTTCATTTATCAACACCTTGCTCTCATTTTGTGGAGGTTTTATGGCTTGAGAGGTTTATTTTTTTGCTTAGGTTAGGCTTTTAGTTTAGGTTTTTCAGCTTAAGAGGTTTATGTTTGCTTGGTTAGGGTTTTGGTTTCGGGTTGGCGTGGTTTGTTTTTTGGATTTTTTTTTTTTTTTCTTCAATTGAGAAATTGCAAGTAGGTTTCTGACACTCCAAAGAATACCTGTAGCCTCCCGTTGTGCACGGAGAAATGTGCTGAATTCAAAGAAGCTCCTTAGACTGTCTCTTTTGCTGGAGTTTACACAGGATTTCCCATTACCATTCAGGGAGTGAACAATGTACAGAAAATATATAGAGGTTTTTTTTTCTCTTTTCAAGAAAAAGACTCTGAGCGGTATCTGAGCTTTTTTGGCAGCTAGTTAGAAACGACCCTGCAGGGGGACGGAGGTATGAACATAAGAATAAACTCCAACTTGTATTTTGATTCTTTTAATTTTGAAATTGTGAGTTATTTCCTCCAGGCAGGAGGGTGGACACTGCCTCCAGCACCTCGTTTGCTGGAGAGAATTGAGAGCATTTGGTTTTATCAGCCGCTGGCATGGTAATGAGCCTATTTCTATTGAAATTGGCTCATTACTATTCATTTTTGCTGGCTCTCGACCAACTCATGAACCGCTTTTTGATTTTCAGGGGAGGGAAAAAAAAAAAAAATGTAGGGAGTTGGTCCTATCCACCGATAGAAGTGACAATGTGAGGACACGCAGGCGAGCGTCTGTACTGTGACCCTCCGGCGTGGCTCAGCCTTGACCCGTGCCACCGCTGCTGTTGTGGCGGGGGTCCCCTCCACCTCCTGGACCCTGGGGTCCCTCCCCATCGCGCCAAGCAGTGGGACGGGGTTTGCGAAGCGTACACAAAGAGTCTGGCAAGGATTCGTTCAATTTACACGTGACCTGACCAGATGAGAATTTGGGTTTTGAGAGGGGATGGGTCCGTATTGAACTGCTGTGAGGGCAACTTCGTACATGTCCTGTATGCTTTGGTGGGCTGGTAGGTTCTGTTTGTGGGGTTTTTGGCAACTTGTCAAATTATGTTATTCAAGTGTATATAGTGACATTTAAGGTTGTTTTTTTTTTTTTTTTCTTATTTTGAGCAATGTGCAAGTTCTCTCTCTCTCCCTCACACGGGCACGCATCCTAACACACACACAAGTCTCTGGGAAATGTTTTAGCACCAGTGAAAATGAAAACTCAGCTCTTTGAATGTCTGCCTGAAAAATATCTTTCTTTAAAAATGATGGAGCGTGCGTTAATTATATATGAATGTAATTTTATCCCTGTTACCAGTTTGAAAAAACTCAGCCAGGCTCTGCCACCTGTACTCATGTGTAACTAAAATGCCATTAAACTATTTTGGCTTATGAAGATATGAGATTTCTCGTGGAGACAAGGAACCACCGGATTTGGTTGCATCTTTTTCTAAATGCCTGGCGTGACACTGGAAGGAGCATCATTTTCAGGTGGGCTGCGTGTAGCCCCTTCTGAAATGACCTTTCAAACAAAGCACCCAGACATTGCTAACTGCTTTATAAAAATCTTGCCACTGATGTGAGAAAGAATTTTTTAGCAGAGAAGCACCGAAGTTTATTTCTATATACACTTAGTCTCTCTCATTTTTTTTTTCCAAGATAGTTTCCCTTCAAATTAAGGAATGAAATAAAAATGCTAATAGCTTGCAATTGAATTGTCTGTATTTAATACTGTTAGCTATGTGCTTCTGTGGTGCACCAGAAAGGAGAACATTTATTTTCTTCTATAATTTGAAAAATAAAAGTCAAATTGACTACTTTTTAAGTACCAGAAGCCAGAAAAATGATAGGCAGATGATGACTTCTATAAAGCAAACATTGTCCCTCCAGGTAAATACTGAATCGAAGACTACAAAATATTCACAACAATTGCTGATACATCTTCAAACTTGTGCTGTTTTGCATGTCATTATAAGAAAATAAACTAGCTGATTTTGTAGAACTCCTCACAGATTTTCTTTTTTTTTTTTTTTTTTTTTCCCTTTTTCCTCTGGACTGAAAGTATATCTTCTTCAGAGCAAAAAGAGGCTTCAAAGTTTAGATTCAAGTTGTTTGCAGACTTTAGGAATTATTAACGGTGCTGTTACAATCACTGGTGGAGGAAAGCGACTTGCAGTACACGTGGAAGAACTTTCAAAGTCCTTTGAGGAAACAGTTTTAGGTTTTTCTTTATGAACTTGCAACTTTCTTTGGAGGAGTTGGCACGGTCTCAAGAGCCTTGCTTCATACTTTTATCCCTTTGCCTGGTAGATCAGGCTGGCTCTGAGGTATCATGGCTGGTCCAGACACTACCATCAATGGGGACCTCAATGCAATCTTGTAAAAGCTTTCATCAGCTTTTGTTGGGTCATAACAAATTAAAACAGCCTGACCTGGCTTCTCATCTGAGCGTCTCAGGTCAAGTATATTTACTTCTGTTTGTTTATTTTTAGAACTTTAAATACTCAGCTTTATTTTTGTTGCAGTAAACTGGCCAGAAGTGGTCTGTTATCATAGTCTGAAGGGAAGTCACCCAAGTGACAGATGTTTGTCTTTGTTCATTATATAGCTGGTGTTTATTTAGAATTTCACTGTAAATGTTTTACATTAGGAAATAGAAAAAAAATGGTCCCAAATTCAAATCATCCTTGCCTTGTATGGTATGGATCATCTAGACAAATCAGCAGGCCTATTTGTCTTTGGTGAAGACCTATGATGCTATTTCAGGAATCCAGACCAGTTGAACAACACTTTTAAATAGTCCAATCGATGTAGTTACATCTCACAGCTTCCTGTGATTCCCCAGCATGGAAAATGGATGATGCAATGTAGGAAGCTTGTGACATTGGGAAACCCTGGGTTACTTGGTATCGGAAGAGCACCCAGATCCAGCTGACTGGCCCTAGCAAAATGAATGTATAAGGAGATGTAAGACAGCCATGAAACCAAAATATTATTGGTCCAGGACTTGGAGAAGCATGCAAATGGCCTTTAGGAGGGGACAGACAGAAAAACGGGATGTCCAGAGAGAAGTTAGAACGTTTCCAGTGTCACAGGTAGCAGAACTCAGGAATCCTGGGTCTTGCCAAGGATGTGCAGAAATGATGAATTGCAGTGATTTTTTTTTTTTTTTTTTTTTTTTATTGTATCATTTTGGTTTAGACCTTTTGGTACCATGTACGTATTAGTATCCTTTTACACCACAGTGTTTTGTCTAATTCCTTAGCTCTGCTTTAATTTGCAGGAGCATGTCTCAGTTTGTCCTGGCAACAAGCTCCTTTGGGGTTATCTTCTGGGACCTCTTGGTTGAAAGGAATGAACTTTGTTTCTCTGAACAAAAAGAAGGAGCTGCTTAGGCTTGGTACTGGACGGGGGCTGATGCAGGGCTGAAGAGCCATGTGTTGGCTGCATGGGCTTCAGAGACAACGTAGTGAGAATCACTTTAGGTGCTCTGAGGAGCTCACAGTCTGCATAGATTATATGGACAAGGAGCAATGCTGGTCGTACCGGGGGAGAGAGTTGCCCAGGATGATACCTGAGCTCAGGGTACGTAGGAATCCACCTTCTGAAGAGAAGTGAGTTGAGGTGGTTTAATCTATAATACAGCTTAGGCTGGAACTAGCCTTCAGTGGCAAGAAAAGCTAGCTTTTCCCTCTTCAGGAATAGATACTTTCCAGTATCCGGTGGCCCTGGGCCAGACCGACCCAGGGAGGAGCAAAGGGAAAAATTATGCATGTAATTGAACTGCATAGGAATTGTTTGAAATGGTCCGAGAGGGCATGCGTAGAAACGATGGGATGAAATGGCAAGGAAAAAACTTATGTCGAATATTACAACCTCCTAACAGAAAGATACATTAGACTAAGGAGGAATATCCCAAGGGAAATGGTGGAAGCCCCATTGCTTGGATAATTTCTAATTAAACTAGACAAAGCACTTGAGAATATATTGTAAGGGAAAATCCTGTAATGGCAGCAGGCTGGACAGGGTGACCCTACAGGTCTTTTTCATTTCTAATTTCTATGATTCACTAATGATTAAGTAATTCACAGATAAACTAAACATCCGTATTGCTGGGTCTTATCCGAAACTCACCTCACCTATCAACCTTTTCAAATTTACCAATTAATAGTTAATTAGTTAATGTTTGTAAAGTGCTTTGAAGATGAAAAGTGCTAAGTGCTAAGTATTATTATAGAAATAGGGATAGATAAACTCATTTTACTTAATTTTGAACCCACTCAAACACTCACGGAGGGCTCAAAATTCAGATTCTGATTTGAGCATTATTGGGTTTGCTTTCCTTGTAGAGGGACATTCTGTGAGGTTGTTACGCCATGATTAAAATACAGTTATAATTTTGATAATGCACTTCTCAGACAGTTCTATATATGGCACAGCAGTTATAATCCTGATAAAACGTGCATGAAAAGCTATTGTCCCTGTCCTTACACAAGCTGCAGCGTGCAATACAAGCACTTTGCTTTGTAAGGGAGTGCAAGTGGCACAGGGAATATGAAAGCTGTTTTCCATAATGGATTTTACCCTCCCAGTTTATGTTGATTTTTTGGAGTATATTTAATAGCATCAAATGAATGAGGTAATATTCAGGAAGGAACTTTGCTGAGAATTCCCAAATGATTGTATTTTAAGTCCCTCTTATGGTTGTTCTCGCAAGGGGTTGCTGGTATGTGCTGTGGTCTGAGCCGTGACTTTTGTCACCCGGAAAGTGGCACGGTCTCCTGCGTGACAGAGGTGGCATCCGACGTGCACAGCGCGGCAGGGTGCTCGGGGCACAGCGATGGAAGGTCTATGAATGGTCTGTATGAGGGTGAGACTGGAGGTGAAACTATATTAAAGCAAATCGGGGCAATCCCAATCCTGCCTGCTTGAAGTAAGGTGAAATCCAGAATGACTTCCCTTGGATGAAGTAGTAAGGGATTAATTTTTGCTTTTATTTTCAAAACGAGCAAAGTCTCTGTATTACTAATATTCATATATTTGTATCCGGTAAAAATACAGGTTTATGTTCAGAAAGCAAGACCTGGACAAAATCGAGTACAGTAGAAATGATAATTTCAGTAAGTTCTGGTCTGAATATTGCCTTAACTGGGTCCACAATACCTTTCCATTGCCTTTTGCAGGAGGGCTTCTTCCCCCGTCCCGGTCCATTTGGATATTCCTAGGAAATAATTTTCAGGCTTTCAAACACAAGTTTGTTAATCAGTATCTTAAACTCATTTGTAACAGAGCAAACAAAGCAGTTTCAGGTGGAGCTCACTAATGTCAGGGCATACAATTTGAGAGCACAATAATGATTCGGGAAATAATACCACGTGCTTTGTGGTAGGTTTACTCATTACAGTGCTTGAATAATAAATCTTGGATATCGAATCCTGGAACGAATAATCACAGTGAATGAGTAATTTATAGGTTAAAACGTGTTGAATCAAAGCACTCATCGAGTAATTTGAAAAGGCACGGGCTTCCGTGCGAACTGAGGTTCTGCCAGTCTTTTGGATGGGCTAGAAATATGAAATGACAGCAAATATTTTAATAGGTATATCAAACAGGTGCTATTGCACAGAACTGAAGAGCAAATATATATATATGGCCTGGGCTTGGAAGAGCAATCCAGGGACCTAAAGGCTTCTTGATGCAACTTCAATATTATTATAAGGCTTTCGGATGTGTTCTTGAGAAAAACAAAGGTAAGGGGAGCTTATGGAGAGTGGGATCAATTCTAGCTGGATTTGTAAGAGGTAGATCACACCAGGGTAAGCTGAGATCTCTCTTTGGTAAAATAACTGATTCCTCGGACAAAGGAAATGCAGGAGATCTGACCTGTCTGGACATCAGTGAAGCGCTTGATAAAGTGCCACGTGGGAAACATCTAGTTAAGCGGGAAGAGATGGGGCTTCGTGTGAGAGTGGTGAGGAATGGCTAAAAGGGGAGCCAGCAACAGATTGTGAAAGGGGAAGCATAGGGCAGGAGAAGGGCTCATTAGTGGAGTTCGTCAAGGATCAGTCTGACTCATCTTATTTAACATTTTTGTTAATGACCTTGGAGCATAAATTAGGAATGTGCTAATGAAATGTTGGAGTTGACAAAGTTCGGAGACATTGCCAGTGAAAAAGGAGAACCTTGATACACAGGAAAGAAAGCGGGTGGCCTTGGGGGTTGGAAAGGGAGTCATGAAATGAAATTTAATCAGAAAAAGCACCGGGACGCACGCGTAGGAAATAAGAACTTTTGTTATGATGTGACTTCGCTGGTAGTGGCAGACAGGGATGAAAGGATGGCTCTCAGGCACCAAAGAAATAGGAGAAATGTCCCTAAGACGCATCAGGTGGGGTATTTTAACAGAGATGGGAAGCCGAATGCCATCGCATGGGGTGTCAGTGAGTGAATTTAAACTGGAGCAGTGCAGGGAAGCGCTGGTGGGACGAAAGAGGTCCGGGAAGCCTTGTGTTATGAGAGGAGACAAAAGGAGATTTAGTGTATCAAAATGGAGGCACAGAAGGGGTGCGATTTCTGTCAATAAATGCATTAGGACGGTTTCTAAGTGCACGTGCGATGCTGGTGCAAAAGTAACCGGCCATAACCTGGTCTTGATGGAATATAGATATGAAACTGGAAAAAGATTCCTGGCAATCAGATGAAGGAGTTTCTGGAAAAGGCTTCCAGTAGGAGTATTGGGGACAAGAACGGTAGCGTGTTCAGAGATAATGTTAGATCAGCTTGCGGAAGGGATGTTATCATTTACGTGATAGTTAGGAAATGGACTCGATAACCTCGGCATTCTCATCCACTCTGTCTTCCTGTCTGTTCATAGACAATACAGGGCTGGGAATTGGGCTAAACTCCCCAAATACAGTGTTCACTGTGAACTGTTCACTCGTTTATGGAAAAGCATTACAGATTAGGTGGCAATTCCTCGTAAGAGCTGAGGAATACTCAGTCTTGATGTACACTTTGGTGTGTTCTAAATAAGGTAACAGGAAGGTTGATAATTAATTTAATATTAGCATGAAACGGGAAGCCTGGGTAACAAAGGCAGGCTTCCTCTGACAGCAACCGAAAGACAAGAGCAGCGTACCTATACCTGCAGTGCAATGAGCTAAAATCACGGAGGAGGACAGGTGACTGTGGACCAGATTTCTCCTCTGGTTTGTTTTCCATTGGCTGCAGGTCCAGCCGCTGCTGAGTTCAGCGGCACCATAATCTTCACAGGGAGACCAAAAAAAAAAGAAATTATGAGACATGCAATGTCCTGCCCTGTCGTGGAGGACGTTTCCAGGGGTTTCATTGTTTGGTGCCTGTGTTTCAAGCAGGACTGTGGGGTCTGAGCCTCCTGGACTGCCAGGCTCACACCTTTCAGCCTGATCTATAAAAGTTTTACGTGCACCTGGATCGTACAAAACCATTAATGAGGG